>NC_056740.1:188059594-188359594 GCF_019279795.1 Protopterus annectens
TCTTCTCTTTGGCAACAGACAGTTTCAGATAAATAGATACGCAAAATCATTCATCAAGGTTACAGATGGCAGTGGGAGGAAATCTTTCCTTTCCAGGGGTTTATTCCACATCTACCAGTTCTTCTTCACATATTGTCCAAAGGGGTGACAGAATCAGTTCCTTTTTCCCAGGTGGGGAAGAGTTTCTATTCAAGGGTGTTCCTAGTGGCAAAGAAAGAAAATTCTTGGAGACCAGTTCTGGGGCTTGCTTTCCTAAACCTGCTTGTGACAGTGCCCAAATTCAATATAATGTCACTTTACAACCTGTTACCTTTTCTTCCTCTTTCAAGTTTCCTGGCAACACCAGACTTAAAAGATACTTATCCACTGCACCAAGAGTGTTCACAAAGTGTCTAGCTCAAGTTATACAGTTCATTGCAGGATACATGGTGTCTCTATTTTTCCATATTTAGATGAGTTGCTCAAATTTTCCTTGGGGTGTGGGTAAAGATGCAAGGCATGTACAGTCATTCAGACAAATCAAAGCATATCAATGTAAAGATGAAGACTTTGATCCATGTCTTGAAATCTGTACATCACCTATGATCTCCAGGACTTTGACAAGTGAATACCACAGTTGTGGTATATAAACGAATTGGAAGGTACAAAATTGTAACTCCTCTGTGCAGGTTGGCTGTGATGGCTAGAGAGGTGGCTCTATAGCACTTCTTAACCTTCCAAGCATCTTAGGTTCATAGGTAATTACTAGGCTGTCTGCCCAAGGGCATTTATAAGCCTAGCCAGAATGTGTTGGCTTCTGCCACCCCTTTAGATTAGTTCCCTGTGCCTCTGTCCATCAGAGCCATTAGTTCCCTGCGCCACTGTCCAGCAGAGCCACTGCCCGGGGTAAATTTTCTGTTTCCCATCCACCTGTCAAGGTTTCTCTTGAAGAGTGTTAGTGAAGGGCTCTGCCTGATGTATGCTGGAATCCTGTTCCAAAGCATGGGGAGTCTCTGGGATAGAAATCTATCCCTCCAGCATGTCCTATTTATCGTTGTGGTGAGGTTTATCTCTAGAGCGTGTGGCTCTCTGGGATTTGTTTTTTTTTAGGTGGAGCATGTCCATCAATTCCTGGTTGGACATGGCCTTGTATGTCAGGCAGAGATCACCTCTGAGTAAGTGGTATGCAACCAAGTACAGCTGGAGTTTCTTGAGTTGGGCTGCATAGGGCATCTGCTTGAGGCCAGTAATCCTCTTGGTGAGGTACTTTTGTGGTCTTTCCAGCTGTTGCTGGTGCCTTTGTAAGGTACATCCCAAATGGGACATTGTATTCTATGATGGGTCTAATGAGTGATGAGTAGAGAGGCACAATAACTTCTTTTCTTCTAGATGCGAACCCTTTTGTGATTAGGTGAGCCACATAGAAGGATTTTCTAACCACCTTGGCAATATGATTATCAAAGGAGAGATTACTATCTACTTGAGTCCCCAGATCCCTTATTACATTTTCTGTATTTAGGGAACTACCACCTATGTGGTAGTTCGCGGGTACTTTGTTTTTTCCAAAGGGGATGACTATGCACTTTTTGGCATTTAGCTTGAGGCCATGATTTTGACACCAGGTATCCGTCTCAGTGAGACCCATCTGAGGGGTGTCTGTATCAGCCGGAGAATCAATTATGGCTCCTAGTTTGCAATCGTCTGCGAACTTGGTCAGCCACAGTCCTCCTATGCTTGCCTGTACCTCTGAGAAGTATACACCAAACAGGAGGGGTCCTAGGACTGAGCCCTGGGGGATGCCACTTGTAACCAGTATAGAGTTGGACGTAGAGCCTGCAACTCTTACCATGTGAGTTCTATCCATGAGCCATTTGGCAACCCATCTCGTGATGTAGGGGCTTATGTTCAAGCTGCTGAGCTTGTCTATAATACTAGAATGGGGAATGGTGTTGAATGCCTTTGCGAGGTCTAGGTAGGCTGTGTGGACCTTCTTTTCCTCGTAATGCCTTGGTAACCATCTCAAAGAAGTCCTCCAGGTTTAAGAGGCATGATCTGCCCTTAACAAAGCCAAACTGGGTAGAATCCAAGGTTTGGAGGTTCCCAATGTCTCTGTTAATGAGTTCCATGATGATGTGTTCCATAGCCTTGCAGACCAGGCTAGTCAGGCTTATAGGGCGATAGTTCCCGGGGTTCATTGTGGCTCCACCTTTGTGGAGTGAGATAACTGTTGCTGTGCACCACTCTGTGGGTACGTAGCCTGTAGAGAGGCTGAGTTTGAACAGTGTGTTTAGGTGAGGGGTTAGTTCATTTTGGAGCTCTTGTAAGACACAGCCTGGGACACTGTCTGGTCCCATTGAAGCTGTGTTTTTGGCTTTGGATAGGGCTGTTTTAACCTGTGTGTCGGTGATTGATGTGGCCCTACATTCTTCTGGTATGATTATGGGCCCTTTAGGGGATGAGGAGGGTACAGTTTGCACTAAAACTGTCTGCCAGAATGTAGGCAATATCAGTCGGTTCAGTGTATTTTGTGCCATTCTGCACTAACTCAGAGCAGATCTGAGAGTTTCCACTTAAGTTCTTGACATAGCTAAAGAACGCTTTGTGGTTATCTTTGGAGTCATTGGCAATTTTTCTTTCGAAAACTAGCCTTGGATGATTTAATGAGGGATCGTAGTTTCTTGCTGATACTGATCAGGGATGTCTTTCCTTCTTGGGATTTTACTCTTTTATGTACTAGCTTCCTCCTTCTGTTGTATAGCTTGTTTATGGCAGCGGTCCACCAGACTGGTTTCCTTTTCTTGGAGGAGTGAGTCTTGGTTTTACTTGGGATAGCACGATCCATGTATTCCTGCAGATGCTCACAGAGTGCCTTTGTAAAGGTTTCAGCAGCTTGGACAGCATTGTCCTTTAGCATGGGGGCTGTGAACCTTTCCACCTCAGTCTTAAGTAACGTGAAGTTTGCTTTTGAAAAGTTTTTCATGGTGGCTTCCTTGATTGGGGGTGGGGGCGGAATGTGGATATCCAGAGTGATTAGCCTATGGTCTGATCTAACCAGCGAGGGGTTCTTTCAGAGCAAAACATAGTGCATACATGCTGAACAGGACCAGGACAGATGCTCATGAATAGAAAATGAATGGGGGGGGGGTCTTCCAGGAAATTATACAGTTTTGGGGGAGTGGGTGTTCCAAAACTGATACAGTTGTAGGGAACACCTCAAATTGATCTTTTTGCCTCTTTTCAAAACAGATAACTACGCAAATTTTGCACAATGACACCTTGCAAGGAAGCCTGAAAGAGACATTTTCTTTCCTGTGGACTGCAATGTTCCTTTATAGTTTTACACCCTTTCCACTGATATCCAATGTAATTTTGAAGATTCAGAAAGACTCTCCAAATATCATTGTGGTAGTTCTCTTTTGGCCCATACAATGTATAGTTGTGCTAAACGGACTGAAAGACAAGTTTTGGCACAAAGCTTTTCAGAGCTTCCTGCCAGCAGAGACAGGGAGGCTGTGTCCTGAAAGGACAATGCTAGGAACAACAAAAAATAAACATCCAAATGTTGGCATAAAAAACGCACACAAAAGGGGGGGTGGGGGGTGGAAGGAGGAAGAGACTACTGCAGCAGTGATCATTTGAACATCTACTGTTATGGTAAGTTTTACTTGCATAACTGTACTATGTTCATGTTGATCACTGCTGCAGTAACCTGATACATTTGGAAGGTGGAAGGAGAAGAGTCCAGCAGCCACTGGAGAATGGTCCTAGCAAAGCTTGATCTGGACCTTGAGAAAGAATCAAGCTTATAGTGCTTTGTAAAAGTATGCACAAAAGATGAACTAGCAGCTTCTAGAATCCAACCCTTTCCAAAAAGGGACACAGATGAAGCTATGGCCTGGTAGAGTGAGCCCTGACCCTACCTGGAATGGTATTGTTAAGGTGAGTATAACAAAAGCTAATATCATTTGGAAATGTCTTGCATTCTTCTTACCTTCACAAAAAAATTAACAATTAATCCAAAGATCTGAAAGATTTAGCTCTGGAAAGATATTACCAGACTTGTCTGTGTACATCCAATGTATGGAGTATCCTCTCTCCGTCATTTTTAAGTTCAAGAAAGAAAATGGCGAGATGTATAGTTTGACAAAGCAAACTCTTCAAGAAACCCTGTCCCAGTGGAAAATAAGATGAACCTTAACAGAGGAATAAGAAAGGCCATAGGATAGTAAACTCACACAAATATTATGAGACCAGATAATAACTAGTCCTGGATAAGTGCTGGTTATGTTGTTGGTACCAACTAGAAAAACTTTTCCATTTACTAATACGTGATTTTTTACAGTAGCAGGCTTTCATGCCTCCATTAGTACTTGCTACATGTCCTTAGTAAACAGGCGCCTAAAAGGAATTAACACCCTGTCATCCAGGCAGTCAACTGACGTTGATTTACCCTGTCTTGTGCAGGTGGATCCAGTCTGTGAGGAAACTTGTTGTAATTGTCCCTGCCCATTTCCAAAAGAGAAAATCACAGTTGCCTTGGCAAGAAAGGAGTCATCACAATGATTTTAGGAGATTCTTTCTGAATATTCCAAAGTACCCTGGATATTAGTGGAACAGGTGGAAAAACATACAGGAACATTTCTGTCCAAGGAAATGAAAAGGCATCTGTGTCTTCCACGGCTTCTAGCATGAAGTCCAGGAATAGACTCTTGCCAGTTGACTGTTCAGAGAGAAGGCAAGGATGTCTACTTGAGAAACTCCCCACAGATGGATCAAATCTTGGAAGACTCCCTGATCTAGTTTCCATTCGTGAGCATCTGCCCTGGTTCTGTTCAGCTTGTCTGTGCACACAATTTTGCTCTGATGGAATGCAGAATGCCTATAGTGTGAGATTGTTCTGATAAGCTATATCTCAAGCTGATATGGCTAGTCTACAAAGGAGGTACATCCTGGTCCTCCCCTACCTGTTGATGTATCACCTGGCTGTGGTATTGTCTCAACAACTTGAAGAGGTCTCAGGGATCAAAGATGATTAAGAGTGTTGAGTGCCTTGTGTGATAATGTTAAGTATTGCCAGCTATGCCAGGAGAAGTAGGGAATAGATGTGTAACACATGGCAGTATAGCTAGCTGAAGTTACAAGCATTATATGTCATTTGTATATCAAACTGATTTGTACAGGTGTTTGTATCAAAATGTATTTGTAAAGCTGTGTGTGTTAAAAATGTATCAACAGTATGTCCGGCTGGACAGAAATGTAAAATACATTTATATCAGACTGGTGTAACTGCGCAAAAGTAATATGCATGTACATCAGACTGTTGTAACTAAGGAAATGCATATATGTTAACAGAGGATACTGGAAGAGAAGAGGTTAATCTCAGTCCAGCTAACTTTGAAAAAAATAGTAAGAAATTAAATTACTTAATTTAGGCCATAAAGATTGTATCTTACAGGTTTTAATGCAGCCAGAGATGAAATGTCTATGGCGGAGAATGGTTAATTAGCTCCTGTAGGAAGAGTGGAAGTGTTTTATTGTTTTATAACTTCCAGAATTTGCAACAGATCTTAGCAAAGCTGTGTATGTGTGTGTGTGTGTGTGTGTGTGTGTGTGTGTGTGTGTGTGTGTGTGTGTGTGTGTGTATTATTGACACATATGTGCAACATTCTGGGTCAGCTGCTAGGAAAGGGGGTAGTATGGGAATCAGAAGTCAGATGACCATATGTGTGTGATGTCATTCTATACACTGAAATAATGTTTTAATACTAGATGAGACTAAGTCTCAGAGCAGTCTGTTTTTGGAAACTGACAAAGAAAGAAGACCACTCACCTACTTCATCTTGCCTTGCTCTAGTAAGTGATCAGGGAATAGTAGTACTTTAGATCAGTCAGAAAAACATAGTGAGATTAGTGAAGTACTGTTTTTCTGCATCAATGTGAATCTATTCATCTGTGTTATTTTAATATTTCCTGTGACGATCTCGGCTGTTTATTGTAAAGAGATATTTCATATTTTCATTTTTTTATTATTTATTATTAAACATATTTAAACATTTCATTGTGGCTGCTCCTTTAGAGAATATTTTGACCTTTGACAGTACTCATATCTATTTGGTGACTCTGTGGCCATTCCTGAAAGCCTTACTGTATTGGCCAAACACTATCATTTGTTTTAATATTAATTTCACTCAGTAGAATTGGGTACCTTTGCAAAAGCCTTAGTAGCTGGCTTTGGAGTGTCTGGTGGCAGTGCAGTGTAAGCCTCATAGTCTGGCAGAACGGGCAGAACTTGTAAATCTGTGCCAGCCTCTCCCAGGTGTGTGTGTGGGTCAGCTGCTTGCAGCAGGGGCACAAAGCACTGGTTTCACAGAGAGGGTGCTGGAGGACTTGGCTTGGACACTAAGCTGAGGACTCAACTCTACCGCTGTCCCAGTGGGGAGTCTCATTGGGGCCCTGGAGAGAGAGAGAGAGAGAGAGAGAAATTCAGACCCCCAGACTGAGTGTGTACCCTGTCTGCTCTTAAGGGAAATTGTGCTTGGTGCAGAGAGCTGCATCGGGAAATACGGGGTGTATCCATTTTTGTTCCAACTGAATGTCCCTCTCCAGTATCAATGGTGAGGGATCAGGTTCCTTGATTACTGGCCCAGAGAGGGCATGTCACACCTAGATCAGGACAAGCATCTCTAATATTCATATGCTTGTGTTTGCCCTTGGTGTCTTGCACTTTTATCCCTCCTGAAACTGCTCCCCAAGCAAAGTCCGAGACATCTTTGGTGAGTGACTGCTTTAGATAAGGGAGGGAGAGGGGGAGACCAGGATTTAAGGATATCTGTTGACTTTACCAAAAGATTTCTCTTCTGACAAATGCCAGCATGGGATCTGAAAAGACAAAGGGTGTTGGTGCTGGGATAAAGTGACTTAAGATACCACTGTATCTTTCTCATATGGACTCTTGGCAGTGCTATCATGAGAAATATTGAAGCCATGAGAAGCAAAATCTTGAGGAATTCTCTTGCAGTGACCAAGGCTTGAGTGAAAAACTTAGAAACAGGTCTAGGTAATAATCTATTTTTTGTGTGGAAGAAAAGCTCTTTGAACTGAGGTGTCTAGTTGACATCCCAAGAGCACATTCCTGTGTGAAGGAGTCAAGAAAGACTTCTCTGAATGTTCTCTTTGAATCTCTGCTTGTGTAATGGATCTCTCACCCAAAAGAGAGAGATTCCTCACACTGAAAAACACTCTATAAAGATAAGCAATTTGTGTAAGTATGGAACATGTTGGATAACCTAGAGCCTGCAATGGGCTATAACTGAAGCCAGACACTTTGTGAACACTCCTGGTACAGTGGATAATCCAAAGAGTAAGGCAGAGAACTGATCATGTGATCCAGACATACAAAACCTTAAGAAACATCTGTAGTCTAGACGAACAGGAATGAAATAAGCATCTTCTAAGTCTAGTGTTACCAGGAAGCGTCAAAGAAGAAGAAAAGGTAACAAACAGGTTGTGAAGTGAACATCATTACGAATTTGGGCACTACCACAAACAAGTTTAGGAAATAAAGATCCAGAACTTGTCTCCAAACATTTTCTTTCTTTTTCTGGCACTAAGAACTTCCTTGAATAAAACCCCTTCCCCATCTGGGTTGGAGGGACTATTTCTATCAAATTTTGGGACAGCAGGTGATGAAGAACCAGTAGAAACAAGAGAGACTAATATGGAGGATGAGGAATAACCCCTGGAAAGGAAGAATTTCCTCACACAGTCATCTGTAACCTTGGTGAATGATCTTCAGAACATTTATGTGAAACTATCTGTTGCCAAGGAGAAAAATGGAGATTCAGACTTTCTGGAAGAAAAAAAAGGGGCCAGGGTGGGAGTGAATCACAAAGACTCCTGAAAAGTCAGACTCTCACTGGACTTTCCTTGGCTTTGAGATGTTCAAGGCTTCTTTTTTCACCCCCCCCCCTTGCTACTGCTTCTTAAATGTATGTTTACCTGTATTTTGTTCAGTCTATTTATTCCATACTGAGTCTGTTTATTCCATAGGTGAGGTAGCTTTTGTGATACAAATCTGTCTCTCCAGCAAGTTCTGTTAGAGTTACAAATAAGGTTTAGGTCCATGGAACACATAACCCTTGCATAATTATTCTTGGAAATATGTAATAATTTCAGCAGGACTGGATCAGAGAATGCTTTGTAGGTCAGGCATAAGTCCGCTCTTAATAAACGATGTAAAACAGAGTAAAGAGACAGGGCCTTTAGTCAGTCTGCATAAGACAAAACTCTTACTCGTCGTATTTTTAAGTGAGAAACCTCTGGGGCTGCTCTAATTGGTGTAAGTGCCTGGTTAGGTACATGTAAAAGGGAGCACTGTACTTGATTATGGGCCTGATGACGGCAGTGTACAATTGCACTATGACTTCCTTTGATCTTGATGCCATGCCTTTACTTAAGTTGAGCCACACAGAAGGATTTCCTGACTACTGTAGCTACCTAGTGGTCAAAGTTTTGGTTACTATCTGTGTTCCTAGGTCCCTCACCATCTACTTTTAAGAGTGTGCTATCATTATATAATTTGCAGGGATATCTGGTTGACTGAAGGGTATGGTGATGCATTTTTTAATATTTAGTCTCAGACCATGGCTTTGGCAGTAGTGGTTTGCAATTTTTAGGCCTGTTTGTAGGATGTCAACATTGTTTGGGAATTTAAGGACTGCTCCCAGCTTACAGTCTTCAGTGAACTTGGTGAGCCAGAAGTCCCCAACATTGGCCTTCACTTCACATAAGTACATACCAAACAGGACAGGTCCCAACAATGAGCCTTGTGGGACACTGCTAGTAACAGGTTTCTTATCAGAAGTGGATTCACCTATCCAGATTCACCTATCAAGACATGTGTACTGTCAGGGAACCAGTTGGCTATTCATTGGACTATGTAGGGGTTTATGCCTAACTCATTAAGTTTATCTGTGATACCCAAGTGGGGGATTGTGTTGAAAGCTTTGGCCAGATCTAGATAAGTGGTGTGCACCATTTTACCCTCCATTCATGGTCCTGGTGACTTTCTTAAAGAAGTCCACCAAACTGAGCAGGCAAGACCTCTTTTTGACAAAGCCAAATTGGGTCTGATCTAGTTTATGTAGAGTTCCTATGTCATTATTGATCAGGCCCATGATAATTCTCTCCATGGCCTTGCAGATAAGACTAATCAAGCGTATGGGTCTCTAGTTCCCTGAGTCAGCTGATGAGCCCCCTTTGTACAGAGGGATGATTGTTGCAGTCTTCCATTCTTCTGGAAGCTGTGGTTAAAGAGGGTTTCAAGTGGCCCTGACAGATTCTGTTTTAAGCTATTTAAGAAGCATCCTGGAATGTTGTCAGGACCAATGGAGGCTCTGTTTTTGGCTTTAGTGAACGTAGTAAGGACCTGTTCCCTCATAATGACCAGTACAGGGATGGTTGTAGGTATTTCTTTGGGTGTGGTAGGTGGTGATGGGGGGGGGGGGTGTTGAACTGAACTTGTCGGCTAGCAGGTTTGCTATAGTTTCAGGCTGGGTGTAAGTGGTATTGTTCATGATTAACTCAGCACATTCCTGAGGGTTTCCCCTGAGGTTATGAGCAAAATTTAAAAAAAGCATTATGTTATCTTTCACTTGGGAGGCCATCTGACTCGTAGTTTGCTTTGGTAGATTTGATCAGCTCTCTAATTTGTTTTAGACTGGTGAGACTTTTTGCTCTTTTGTCTGTTCCTTCTTGGCTTTGGAGAGGATTTTTTTTTCCTTTTGTTGAAAAGCCTATTTATGCTAGGGGCCCACCAGGGTGACTTACTTTTGTCAGTAATCGTAAGTTTTAGTAGGACAGGTACTGCCTCCTTGATGCAGCTATGAATGTAGTTGTACAGTGCTTTACTATACAGTTCAGAGTAGGTTTCAGTATCATCTGGGTTTGGAGGGGGCTTGGAAGTTTAATAAGCTGTCACTTAGTTTGATATAATTGACCTAAGCAAAGTTCTTAACAGGTTTAGAGTTTGATGTGGGTTCTAGGTTAGTTTTAACACTAAAGAAGATCATTTTGTGGTCAGATCTTACCAGGGAAGAGTTAATGCATAGGAGGCAGTAGCATCCCTCTATGTTTGTGAGTACTAGGTCTAGGATATTTGTACCTCTAGTTGGGGAGCTAACTATTTGCTCCAGGGTGTTTGTGTTGACAAAGTCCAAAAAACTCTGAGAAAGTGAATTATGGGTTGTATAAGTCTCCTAGTTTATAGAGGTGTAGTTGAAGTCACCCATAAGTATGGTGTTAGGCTGAATGTTAAAAGATTACAGTAGATTTATGAAGTCGGTGTGGTTTTCCAGACTCATGTTACGGGATCTGTACCTAGCAAGGATATGCTACGGGTTCACACTTATGGATAGTTGAGCATGGGGCAGCTCAAGGGAGTTATTTTGTTGGACCAGTCTAGCAGTATACTTGTCCTTTATGAACACTGAGACACCTCCCTTGGTTTTATCCTGAGCTGAGAGGGACTGAAATGTATGAAAGGCACTTTAGCCTTTGATAGCCGAGGTGCTTTCTATGGTTCTGAACAATGTTTCCATGACTGCAAACTATGTCTGCGTTCTCCAGGGTGAGTAGTACTTCCATGGAGTGCATTTTTTTTATTTAAACTCCTAGCATTGGGCAGCAGTACCTTTAAGTAGGTGAGTGATTTTTGTTATGTTGGAGGATTTAACAACTTGACATGGCCTAAATAAGGCACTATGGGGATAGATAAAGTTTCTGCCAGTATCCAGAAACCAAGTGGTGACAAGTGCAAACCATCTCTAGCAAAGCATCATGGTTTGTCGATCATGTCTTCCAAGGCTGACAGATACTGGATCCACTTGTTGTGATAACAGAAACTAAGGCAATTGTTGAAATCAATAATTTTTTGCTGGTACTGTGACATCATCATTGGTGAAGATAGGACACTACTCAAGCCTATATTCATACTCATCTGGGACACACATTCAGAGAGCTCCATCAAGTCTCTCTTCATATAGTCCAGTGAGATATATCTCAGGTCATTTACAACCACACTGCCTATGACCGTGTCTTACTGGTAACTTTTGGTTTAAATACCTAAGTGCATGTGTGATCTGGCAGATCTTGGCTCCAGACAGACAGCTCATTGTGATCTTCTCCTTGCTCATCCTGATAAGGGGGACATCAGTGCGTCTTGCAACGGAATCCCCAATAACTAGAATGTCTGGCTGTGTGATGTGTTGTCTTGTGGGCTTGAAAGCGGGGTTACTATGATTTTCAGAGTTGTGTGAGGTGCTGTCTTTTTCAAGTGTGCACACAGCCAATGAGATATGCTTTTAGGAGTTCTTGGAGGTTTGGGTAGATTGCAAAATAGTACCTCTGCATATGTTGGTCTATGTGTTTGTTCCTTAGTGTTGGTAGTAAGAGTGTTGGGTGTAATGTTAAAAACCTGGTTTGCATTTTTTGTGTGTATATGTGAGAGCTTTGTCTCCAATGACATTATGTATCTACATCTCTCACACACTGTCTTTTTTAAAATTAAATGATTGTCAGTGAACATGAAGCGGTCACTACACTGCCTCAGGATGCCCATATCCACCAGGCCAGAAACAGAGATGACAGGGAAGTGGCTATCCATTATACCAGATCCTTAGTAGATACATGCATACAAATATTTCAGTCATGGGCATTAATGTCCTTCTAGCTTGCCAATATACCAAAACATTTGTTCCCATAATAAGTGTCTAAGCTGTTTTTACAAATATCTAAACTAGTGCTTGCATTAATGTAATTTGGTAGTCTCTGTTCCATGCATCAGCTACTCTCTCAGAGAATCATACAGTACACTTCTCATTCTTATAGAATCATCTACCTAGGTTGCCTGATGATTCTCTGCTCCTTTTTGAGAACTTCAAACATTCACAGAGGTGGCTGTCTCTAAACGCCCTATATACCTGAATAAGATCTCCTCTTAGATACCTATGAGAGACAGTGTTCGAGTTCAGACATTTTAGTCTTTCATAATAACTTAAATTTTCACATCCATGGATGCCCTTGGTATATTTCCGCTGTACTCTTTTCAGTTTACTCATGCTTGTTTTCTTATAAGGTTTCCATATTGTTATTCCATACTCAAGTTTGGGTCTAATATAACTAACAAATGAGGGCTTCATCATTTCTAATTTCCTAGACTTTATAAATCTTTTTATACAACCTATACTTCTATAACTATCATTAACCAACTGGTTGATATGATTAGAAAAACTCAAAGCTGGAAATACCCATACACCCAGGTCCTTAAATGAATCAATGGTTTCAATCACAGTGTGGTATATTAAATATTCACCTTTAAATTTATGTCTCCCAAATCTCATATGCTTAATTTTGGATGTATTTATCAGCATATTTTTCTCCTCTGCCCAAATGATAAATTTAGTCAAGTTCTTTTGCAGGCATGCCCTGTCTGTAACACATGTAATCAGTTTACCTAATTTCAGGTCATCTACATAGAAACTGCAAAACACCTCAGATGAAAAAGTTATGTCTGAAAGATACAAACTAAACTAGTAAAGGGCTAGGACAGAGCCCTGTGGGACACCCTGATTGAAACCAATAATTTAACCTGTCTAGTTTCTGTATGATACTTGCCATGTCCTATTTGTAAGCCAGGCAGCTATCCATCTTATCAAGAGTACATCGATACCTAGTTGTTCTAACTTACTGATCAGTGTTTTGTGTACGACCCTGTCAAATGCTGAAGTTAAATATATATAAATTACATCACAGCATTAGTTTTCATTCATAGGTGTTATATTGTTATAGACATCATGTTACAGCTCATAATAGATGCATTTTCAAGATATGCATGCTGATATATGGTTTCAAGTCCCAATCTATCCAATTCTAACAATAACTTATCCAGTATTACCTTCTCCATTATTTTTTCACAACATGAGAGTAGACTTAAGGGTCTACATGCCTCTATGTTTGGCCTACTCCCCTTTCCTTAAAGACAGGTTTAATAAGCACATCTCCAATCTTGATGAATCTCCTCATATTTATATGACCTACTAAATAATAGATATAATACTATCTGCCTTTTCTTCTTTCGGCTGCTCCCGTTAGGGGTCACCACAGTGGATCATCTGTTTTCATTTCTTCCTGTCCTCTGCATCTTGCCTTGTCACACCAACCACCTGCATGTCCTCTCTCACCACATCCATAAACCTCATCTTAGGCCTTCCTCTTTTCCTGTTACCTGGCAGCTTCATCCTTAGCATCTTTCTAATTTCTCCAAATCTTTTGGGTTTCTAATATCATGATGGGAATGGACCCCATTCCTAAGTCAAAGTACCATTAAAGTTCAGGAAATTAGTATTGTTTCACTCTTTGTCAGCCAAAAGTGCTCGTCACAGCACCCGCAATGTGCACAGTAATGACTCCTTCTGCAATTCGGACAGAGTTATATGCATCGGTAGCATATCTAAATATGATTGTAGATTATTTTTTATAAGACCTGTTGCTCCTACTACTATTGGAACTATCTGGGTATCTTTCTTCCACATTGCTCTCATTTCTGATTGGAAATCCTGATATTTTATGACTGTGTCTCTCTGTACACAGGACACTGTACTCACTGGGTGTGGCGATTTCAATGATCAATGCTACTTTTGTCTTCTTTTCTTGGACCACTATATCCGGTTTTCTAGCATCTATCTTTTGAACTAATGGCAATGGATGAAGCCATGTGATGTAGACTTCATCATTTTCTATGATGCTTTGTGGCTCATATTTCCAGTGTTTTTCAGCCACTTCAATACCATAATGTTTGCACAATCCCCAGTGCAACAGTCTCACCACATTATTATGCCTTTCAGTATACAGTCCTTCTGCCATTAGTATGTTGCAACCAGCAACAAGGTGTGCAACTGTTTCCAGTTCTGTTTTACAAAACCTACATTTTTCTGTTTCTCCCACATATTCAATGGACTTTGTAAACCAACCTATATGTAAGCCCACTATCTTGTGCCGCCAATATTAACCTTTCATCTCTTGGTTTGAATTTGCCTCTCCTTAACCATTTCTGCATTCGTTCCTCATCAACATGAGGTTCTTCCAGAAGTTTTCTATACTTGCAACTATATTTATGCTTTTTCCACATTTCTTGCCTTCTCATCTGGTCCTTCGCCTTATATTCTTTCTTTTGTTTTTTTTGCCACATTCAGTTGCTGCCTTTTGTTTAGCCACTTCTGGTTCGATTTCCATTCCTGCTTGATGCCAATATGCTTCTGCTAGCCTAAATAGGGAAGTCATCGTAGATTTATTCTCCTCATACTTCAAAACTTTCACTACATTTGGGTCTTGTGAGGTCAGCAGATGTGTGGAGTCCCACAATTGCAGATCAAGTAGATCTATACATGTAATCAATTTCAAGGAGGCCCATCCCTCCTTCGGAACGGGGGGAATATCTAATCTATCCAGCATGTTTTGGGGCCAATCACTCCAAAATTGTAAGTTAGGACAGGAAGAGCAAATTGGTTTATAACTTGGATTTCATTCCTTGATGTCAAAGCTGTTTTCAGGATCAATTTACGTCTTCTAAAGTACACCTTACCAAGTTTTATTCACATTTGTTCATGTTTTATTGTTGATCCTTCATCAGTTTCCAAATATTTATACACTCTCTCTTGCTCAAGTTGTGTTATATCACATTCTTGTCCCAAACTGATGTTTTCTTGGTGCTGCAATTTTCCTACTTTAAAGGTTGCTTTTGCACATTTATCAATACCAAATGACATTCCTATACCATCTGAAAAAGTTTTGACAACTTGCAGTTGTACTTTCAGTTCCTCATCTGATGAGCTATACAGTTTCAAATCATCGACAAAGAGAAGATAAGAGGTCTTTACACTTTGTTGTTTTCTAGGAGCCAAATTATAGCCATGGCCTAAGCTGTTAAGTAGACAGTTTAATGGGTTAAGGGCAAGGCAGAATAACAGCGGTGACAGAGAGTCACCATGGAATATCTCCCTTTGAAATTTTATCCCTGGAATAATAATTTGTTCTTTATCATGTCTTAATTGCAAAGTGGTCTGCCACTGTTTCATGGTCACTGTAATGTAGGTGATCAGTGTAGGGTGTATCTTGTACATTTTTAAGCACTCTTTTATCCATGAATGTAGGATACTATCAAATGCTTTTTTGTAGTCAATCCATGTCATACTTAAATTCTTCCCCTTTTTACAGTTCCCCACTATGACTAACAGCAAATGATCCTTTGTTCCGTATGACTTTCTTATATTGCCCTTTTGTTCTATTGCCATAATTGAGTTTTCTTCTAAATGACTATAGACTCTGTCAGCATCGATTCCAGTGTATAGTTTATATGTTGTTGGAAGGCAAGTTAATGGTCTATAATTTTCAGTGTAGCTTGCAGGTTCACTTTTTAGGAGCATTGTTTTTCCTGTTGTTAGCCAGGTTGGTGTCTGTTTGGGGTGCGCATATAAATAATTCTTACTCATGGCTAAATCTCCATGCTAATATGTTAATACTTTTAACCAGAAATTAGGTACTGCATCTGGGCCTAATGTTTTCATTTAGAGGCTTTTTAACTTTATTTCAATCCCTCTGGTTGTTACTTCATCCCATTTCCTATCCTGTACCTTTAAACTTCTTATTCTTTCTTTTATTTCTATACATTTAGCATCTTTATGTTCCACAGGATCTTCATAGATACTTCTCCAAAATGATACTGTAATTCTTGCTGAAGTGTTCGCAGGTCATTATTACTAATACTCCTCCCTATGCTTTGTTTGGATCCAATTTGTGAAGTTCTTTGTCCAATATATTCTAACTTGATTCTAGTATCTGAGGTTACCTGGATGTCACTAGAACAACTTATCATTCCCTCGTGTAGCCAAACTGTTCTGCATAAGATTATGTAAATGTATGTATGTGTATATATACACACACACACACACACACACACACACACACAGGACAATCTCGACGTACTGAAATGTCGAAATTCAGTACTTTGAGACTGAATAGTGGAAAGTGCAGTTAACCAAAACTATACTATGCCGAATCCACCGCTATCATGGTGTCGCATTCGTGACGTGTGGTGAGGTTTGTGGATTTATCTGGGGTTTCAAGTAAGTGTTGTGCATTTGAAGATAATAGGTAGGGATTTTAGTGTGTGTGTGTGTGTGCAGTGGTGTTTTTTTGTGTGTTTGTGTGTTTAGTGCGACCTCGGAGTTAGAATATATAAGTAGGGGGGTATGGGGGGTGCAGGGGGGCTTGCCCCCCTGCTTATAGGTAGGTTAAGTGTGTTTGTGTGTGTTATGTTTGTTTAGTTAGGTAGGTGTATGTGTGTGTGTGTGTGTGTGAATGGTCGTGATTGTGGGTTTTTGTGTATGTGGTTTTTCGTCTATTCAGTCTCGAAATACTGAAATTTGACATTTCAGTTTTTCGAGATTGTATAGTGAATCTATATATATATATACATTTTAGACTCTGCACACAGTTTATCAATTTGTATGTCTACTCCTTCCACATATGTATCGATAAAAAGGTTTCCTATTATGCTCAATATCGTTATATAAATTTTGTTCAAAATTTTCTTTATCATGTCTCACACTCAGTTTTCATAGCATCATAGGTTACTAGGCTAATGGCCACAGGGCCCTTACACGCCTAGTCAAGTTCTACCCATATTCCCAAGGGTGTCTGGTTCAAACAGATACTAAAATCAGCACCTATTGCCCCTGTCCAAAAGGGACAGGTGGAACCCCCGGGGTGAATTTCGAGTTATCCATCTAATAATCCAAATTACGCTTAGGACTAATGAGGGGGGTTTCTTAGTTGTAGTTTGACCCCTCTTCCCTTTCTTATATCTTTCTCTCTTACCTTTACCAGGTATCTTGTTCTTTTGGAAATATACCCCCCTGACATTGTAAGCCTAGATATTGATTTATTTTTTTTTATTATTATTTTTAAACACCTTTATTGAACTGTCACTTGTGACACAGGCGCATTTCAAATGTCAAATAAACACAGTAATCAAACTGCATTGTTCACATTTACAAACGTTATACTTCACATATATTGCTATACATCACATAACCTAAGCAACATTACATAAATTACTCAATTCTTACCCTTTTTTGTTTTGTTTTTAAACAAGACACATCTTTATTAAACCATTACTTACAACACAGGCAATCATACATTTATATAAAAGAAAACAAGCCACACCAAAACAATCCTAGTTGCAAGGATTTTACATCACAAACCATACTCACACACTCCCGGTTGCAAACATTATACATCACTTATAATCTACCCAATCACTCAGTCAAACATTACATATTTCATTTAATTTCTGCCTTCTTATAAACCTTATTCCTCCCCTGTATGCATTCTTCCCACAATTCTCATTTTTTCCTATGTAGTTTGCTCCTGCCCTTTTCTAAAGATCTCAATTCCAGTAGTTTTATCTCTGTTACTATATTCACTACTTCTAGTATAGTTGGTTTAGATTGTGATTTCCATTTTCTAGTAACTGCTTTTTTAGCAGCCACCATAATTAGACACAGCAAGGCCTTACCATGTCTAGGCAACTCCGATTCTGTACCATAGCTCAAAAAAAATCATCTTCCTCATCACACCAATCTGCTCACCCAGCATCTCCGACAGTGCATCCCGCAGGGAATTGTTAAAGTCCACCAACTCACCACACTTCCAGAAAGTATGTTCTCAATTGCCTCTTTCTTCCCCGTCACACTACCATTTGCTGTCTATCTGAGGAATTTTAAGGAGTCTACTTGGGGTATAAAAATATCTATGTAAACATTTCCAAGCAAAAATCCTAAATCTTCTAGATTTTGTTGCATATTTGGGAGATATACATATAACCTCCCATTGTTTTTTGTGAATTGCTTATCCAATCTCCCTTCCCATCCTTTCTAACCTCCTCTGATTGATTCTTATAGTTATCATACAATATTTTATATTCTCTACCAATTTTTTTAATGGCAGTTTCTGTTCAAGATCCTACTAAAAACTCTACCAGTGCTGGTCTTTCATTTAGGACCCCCCTATTTTTTTCTCTTTGCCTATACTCTGATAGCAATCCTTGATAAGGAAGGCAATCTCTAACCTGCAGTCCAAATAAATTCTTGGCATTTTCTCATTCTATCATCTTTCCCTCTCTAGTTATTTGCTTCCAATACCTTGGTTCCTTTGCCAGTTTTCTCCAGTAATATTCCAGCCTCCACTTGATTATTGTCTATATTCCTCATTGCAGTCATCCCTATTGGCAGAATCTTCTTTCTCCGTTTCTGTGTTGGGTTAGTTCTTAGCATACTTTCTGCTACTTTATGGATATAATATTCTGTATGATTATTCTTGTTCTCCTTAAAGGCCTACATCCAAAATCCCAGTATCTCATTGTTTCATTGTTTCTTGACCCCCCCCCCCGTTTCATCATTCCTTTCCACTTTGAATTATAGTTTTCTGATTGTGTTATGTACAGGAGTCTTAACTGTGTAGCTCTGAAATATCCCTTCAAATTGTGTAATCCCAATCTGCCCTGTACAACTGGAAGAATCATCTTATCCCACTTGACTCTTGCCATTTTCCCCTCCCAGATTAAGTCCTTCAGCTCTTTATTAATTGTTATCCACAACTTCTCCTTTGGTTGATAAAACTATAACTGACCTGTGTATACAACTAATGGGACTAAACACATTTTAACTGCTTGTATCTTACTATCCATATCCATATAACAAAGCTTCCATTTTCTCAGTTTTTGTAATCTTTTTAGTCTCTTCCCACATATCCTTAGCTGCCACACCAGAATTATTTTTAATCCATACTCCTAAATACTTCATTTTATCATGTCCCCATAAATATGGCTATTGCTGAACCAGTTCATATATGGGTACATACTATACTGCTCTTGCTTTTGCTTTAGCTTCATTAATTTGGTATGCCGAAAATATTTGAAACTGCCTGAAAATGTTCCACAACACTGTAATGTCTCTTTCTGGTTTTGTCAGGTATAAAATAATATGATCTGCAAATACAGACAGCTTTTTCTGACTACCATACTAATTATATCTTTGCATTTTTGAGTCCCTTATTTTCTTTGCTAATGGTTCTTAATATAAAGCAAATAAAGGGGAAAGAGGACACCCCTGCCTGGTTCCTTTGCTCAAGCAGAAATTATCAGAGAGGACCCGATCCACTTCAATTTTCAAATCCGATCCCTCATATAGCCTCCTAATCAGCCTTATAATTTTTTTCAGGAAATGCAAATGCTTCTATTTCCCTGCTCATAAAGTCCCAGCTTACTCTGTCAAATGCTTTCTCGACATCAACACCCACCAAAAACAATGGTATTTTCTTACATTCTGCTTCCCTCTGGATCATCAGTGTTCTGTTAATGTTGTCAAATGTTGCCTCACCTCCACAGAACCAGATTGATCCATATCTATCACTTTTGGCATTACTTTTGCCAGTCTTTTAGCAATTACAGACATGAACACTTTATAATCATGGTTTAGTACTGAAATGGGCCTGTATGAAGCTGGATCTGATGGATCTTTACCCTATTTAGGTACTACAGCTACCATTGCTTTCTTCCAGAATGTTGGTACTTCTCCTCTTAAAATACTGTTAAACAAAACCTTCCAGATCTTTATCAGTTTTTTCCCTCCTAGCTTCCAAACTTCCACAGGAATACCATCTATTCCTGGGGACTTTCCAGTAGATTGATTATACATCACAATGTTTATCTCATCTCCTCCTATCCTAATTATTAGTAATTCAGCCTCCTCAACCTCTAGCCTTGGCAAATTTAATTCTTCCATGAACATTTCCATTTATATCTTTTTTTGATTTCCATATTTCTCCGCTTTATATAGATTTTCATAGAATTTCAAAAATATTTCTAATACTTCAACAAGATCTGTTACCTTCCTTGTTATAGGCTCCCTAAGCTTGGCAACAGCACTTTCTACTTTCTGTTGACTGAGTCGTGCTAAAAGTTTTTAGGCTCTGTGTTATTATCAGAAACAGTTGTTTAACAGAAATCTTTCTAAACTCATATATTTTATTGAGGCGATCCCTTACTTTCTGCTTAGCTTTCTGCAGTTGATACTCTTCTTGTTCTGTGAGATTTCATTATTCTGCAAAACGTTTTAATATTTGTTAATCGCTCTAACAAGTCTTGTTACTTCTTAATCATAACTCCCTTTCTTTTATTTCCACCCTAATTTTAAACTCCACCTTAATTTTATTCCATTACCTAGCTATATTTTCAGAAATAATTTCTCTCTTCTCTAATAGCTCCTGAATAATTTCCACTACCCATTCCTTAACTTCCCCTCTTTTCAACAGATAGGTGGGAAAGTGCCACTGTCATTTTTATTTTATTACTATGTTTAGTTATTATTGGCGCATGGTCTGAAATAGTTATAGGGTATGTATCAAGACCTTCAATTAAATGCACATGTTCCTGTGAAATGTAAATTCAGTCGAGCCTAGTCCAGTTTTTATATCTTGGGAAATAATATGCAAGTTCACTCCAAACTCCTATTACTGAATTTACAACTTCCATGACAAATATTTTCATAAATTTCTTCAAAAATATACCCTCCTTTCTTGTACTTTTCCTTCTGGGCCCCCAAAACACATCTTCACTGCTACAAATCAAATTCCAGTCCCCACCTATAAGTAATATTCCTTGCAGAAAACTGATCATTTCTCCAGAATTTTCTTAAGCTCCATTATAGCAGTTTTAGGTGGAATATAAATACAAGCCAGTGTAATTATCCTCCTCCTCCCTTCTCAGTAGCCCCTTAGCACTACAAATCTGCCATTATCTTTTTTTATCCTCTTCTATCACTATTGGAGCTCCTCATGCAATTAATAGAGGTACTCCTCTTTTCCTTTGCTCTAGTTATTTCGCTGAATAACCATCCTGAAAACTTTTTTTTTTTACCAAATTCACATGTTCATTTCTTTTCAAGTGTGTCTCCTGTAACATAGCTATTTGCACTCTACATTTTTAAATATAGTTCACTACTCTTTCTTTTCTGTATTTATCTGTGAGACCACTGGCATTTAAAGATATTATAGAATGCATCATTGTATTAAAAAGTTATCATTCTCACCTTTTATGTACAACACCTTTTTTCCTATCATATCCATTTGAGCCTAGGTCACATCTTCCAAAACTTTTTGTTTTATTGAAAGCACTGAAACAAACAAAAAAAAAACTTCCAATACCCCCCTAAAACCTATTAATTTAATATTAACACACAAAACCATGTACATCTTCAAATACTGAAGTTTTACCCTCCTAATAAGAATAAATGTCCCAAACTACCAGCCACACTCATAGACTTGATTTAATTTAAAATAAAGGTTATCCATGCTAAGACACATAGTGCAGCCTATGCTTAACTAAGTGCTGAATGGTTTTGTCTTACTCTTATAGTGCTCCCTGCTGGGAAAAACCTTGAATGTTTTCAGAGAACATTATCTCCTAGCCCGTCTCTCTTCTTTTCCTCCTCAATCACTCTCCACCAGGCTGTAACCAATTTCTCTTTATCAGATTGTTTCCATGGAGACATGAGGAACAGGTACAGAATTGCTAGAAAGCATACAATCATTTGCTGGAAAAAAAAGCCTCATAATATTCAATATTCTTTTTCATTTACTTGATTTCTCTTAATACTTCTTACTAAATCAAATCCAGTCATTTCCTATGCAAGAATGAGAAAAAGCAAATTTTTCTTTTGTCATGCTCTTTTAACCAGGATTTTTTTTTACACTGAAGTGCCTACATTTCTTAAACTTATCAACAAAGAGAGAAAGGAGAAAGAAAGGAAAAAAAAGAACAGCAGCACCTATTTACAGCCCCAATTACACTTAAAAATAACTAAGAAAACTTTACTTTACAGCATGCAAAGAAAACCGTACACCATAAAAACAGTACTATTAAGAAAAAAATGTTTTCTTTACAGTTAACTTTCTCTCCTCTCTTCCACTCCCCAAAATGTTTTTTGAACATCAATGGCATGAAGTACGGCATATACTTTAGAGTCCCATAAGTCCAACAAATCCTGAGAAAGTCCAACATTTCTAGATTTTCTTGTTCTGTCATATTTCACAAATATAATTATTGTATTGTAATCCCATATCAAGTTACTGGTTTTATTACAGTTCATCACCGTCTCCCAAATCCAGTCTCTGCTTCATTTCCAACATGCTCTCGATTCTTCTAGTCAACTCTCATGCTCCCTTCCTCCTTTCCAACATTTTCCATTGAAACAGTAGAAAAGGTTTCACAAGTACAGACTCTGTGGTCTTTATTACCAGAAGAACAAGAAGCAAAATCTCCTTGTATTTCCCCCCTTAACATGTTCTTCATCAAAAAATTATTTTTCCCCTCCAAGAAATAACTTAAAGACAGCTGGGTATAGTAGTTTGACTCTCACATCTGCTTCTCAATGTTTTCTGAATAGTGGAATGAATTTACTCCTCTTCTGTCTGGTGTAGAATGAGTAATCATTCTCCACAAACACTCTGCTGTCTCCCACATTTAGTACTTTGTCCTTCTGCCACAGTTTTGTCAGATAAACCCCTTTTTCTGGTAGGACTGCATCTTTACTATTAAAGGTCTAGGTTGCTTTCTCGTAGCCAAGTTTGGAGCATATACATGATGTGCCCTTTCAACTAACTCCTCCTGCTGTGGAATACCAGTCCAGTTGCTTATTTGTGTTTTCATAAAAAATAATGCAGTCTGTTCTTTCTAGATTCTCTGGTACAGCTGAAAATCAAAGGTTTTCCTTATGTGCTCTGTCCTCTAATTCTATTATTTTTTAAACATCTCTTCTTGGGCAGTCTCATATTCAGCAAGCCTTTTCTTCATTTCAGCCTCTGATTTTTGCAGCTTTATCACCTTGTCTTAATATTTGTTTAAAGCTTCTTCCATTTTTTCCAGCCTTTTGTTGTTTGTGTTGATATACTCCATTAGTGTTTTATTTTAACCAGGTGTGTGTGCAAGTTGTCTTAGATCTTCCTGTAGGTTACTGGAATTGATATCTGGAGGTTGCATTGCTTTTTGCTGAACAGCTGCAGAACTTTCCCCACTTAGTGTTGTTTCTTCACTTTTTATAGCTGATTTGTTTTTCAGGTGCTCTGTATTTCTTTTTTCCTGGCACGCAGGCAGTACACTTAGTAGCCAGTTACAGAAATTTACCCATAAACACAAAGGTATACTGGCATTCTCTGTTGAGTTTCTGTTTTCACACTGGGAGAGCTAGAGTCAAGCTGTTATTTTGCAGCCATCTTGGAAGAGTCCTCTCAGATCCTGATGTTAAACATTTTTTTTGTTTGTTTTTTCGCACTCATATTCTCTTTCAAAACTTTCCACATTCCATCTGCATTTTTTCCACTGAACACATCACTCCAGTTAGTTTTATATAGTGACTGTTCTGCTTCCATATGATCTGTAATTAATCTTCTGTGCATTGGTTTAGATTTCAGTTTGGCAGAATTACCTAGCAACAAACTAACCTTTATAACCCCATGATCACTGCACATCAGAGGTAAGACTTGACTTGAAGTAACAATAATTTATTTAGGAACATTAACATCATCTAGTATGTTCTGTTCCCTGATAGTTTATTTTTACAATACGAAGCAAATGTTGCTCCTGAACATAGGTAATGTAGAATTTCCTTACTAATGGTGTTAAATCAATATTATTCCAGTCTGGCTCTGGTATGTTTAAATCCTCAGCTAATATTCTTCTTCCCTCCTGTGTTTCATGTGAGAAATATATGAATTCCTCTAGATCATCCGCACCGGACTTTGGTGGTCTACATACACCAACAATTTTTATATGTTCCAAGGTTGTCTTTATTGTCACAGTTACACAGTCTATAGTAGTGATGCTATCATTGAACATGTAAAAATCACAGGTCTCCTAACTATCTTTAATCCCTATCATAACACCTCCAACCTGATTTTTTTGTTAGAATGTCTGTTACAGTAAAAACATTTATACCAAGACAGGACTGGTTTCCAGTCATTGTTCTTTATCCATGTTTCACAAACAATAACATCAATCTTGTGGGAATGCAGCAAATTTTCCAATAAAAAAGTTATTATTAATGTTACTAGCATTAACTATCATCGGAGATGCATCTATCAACTGTTGAATTTTTGACCTGGCAAAAATCCTGCCTAGTGTTTGTCAAATATTGCAAAATATCTGCCACAAACATTCTCTTCCCTAATCTTGACAAATGCATGCCATCCTGTCTGAACACGTGTGCCCAAAACTAGGCTTGGATGCTCTACACATTTCCATTTTTTAAAACAGGACATTTTTTCATGTAGGTATTTGCCCTAAAAACTTGTCATTCACTGAGACCTGACTATCCTTTATATATGTGATTTATGAAAAATATGTCCTAACACCAGTGCAAGCTATAGTATCTAAGGGCTGCAAGTTCCCTACTAACAGAGTCCTTGGTGATGAGATCATTTTTTACCAACATGAATAAAAACAGATCTGTATCTCCTTACATTAAGGTGTACTGAGGCTTGTCTCATTTTGTATTTTTGCTCCTGGCAAGCATAACACTAGTTGATGTTCACTATCTTCTCTGCAACTATAAGTATCAGGTCCTCTAATAATTGAATCTCCAGTTACAAGAATATCTTTTCTGACCAGATCTGAAGAATCTACAACTTCAAATACAGTAATATCTGCTCTATTAATTGTTACAAAGGAATGATCACCATTAGTCTTATTAATCCCACTTTTTCATTGCTTATTAAATTTGCGAGCATACATTTCACATTCCGCTGGTTTTCTACATGCCCAGCTTGAGTCATGTAGTCATCTGTCTTTCTCTTCTTTTCTTAGTAATGTTTTTTTTAATCCTTCCATGTTCAATTTTGATTTCTTCCTTTTCACCTGCTCCTTGCTTCTTTTTCTGCCTTCTCTTTTGGAAAAAATGCCTTTTTCTGTAGACTGAAGGTTTTCCGATAGAAAAATGTTACCATTCCCTGTAATCTGTGTGGTACATAAAAGTAGTGTCCCTTGTAGTACATATTCTCTTTACCTTGCACACATTTATCAGTTTCTTTTTATTCCTTGTTTGTTGAGAACTTCCTCCCTCCTTTTTTTTCTTTCTAAACAGACACTGAACTAAACACTGAATCCTCAGACTGCAGAATACTTGCATCCAGCATTCCAAAGTTGTCAGTGGTATTGTATTGTTTCATAGGGGCTGAATGATCTTTACAGACAATAGGCACTTCATTTCCTAAACATGTTCTATTTGCTCTTCACCTAACATTATTTATTTCACCACTCTACTCATTAATATACATAACAGTTCTCCAAGCCATGCCAATTGCACAGGTGCAATCATCATCAGTAAGTCTAGGTTTACATCTAATAGTAAGTAAATCATCCAACTTTTGACATGAGGAATCCATATTCAGCTTCAAACGTATAAAGATGGGAAGAAGCAGGAGAGAGTTACTTAAAGGTCTAAGTGAGAGTGTTTTGTAGTATACTATCAGATGACCTTCCTCGGGTAACCTCGTTGCGCATCGGCTTTTATACCAGCAGGATGAAAGACTTTTACACAGTTAAGCAAACTGGCCAATCAGAAAAATACACAATAAGTCTTCTATTAGTAATTCCCAACCCGGATGGGTTAAATCAAGCCATCTGTTCTCACCAGAGTGCAAAACAAACCCTTTTAATGTAAAACAAACTGGTTTTGAGCTCAAGTGCAGTAACAAATATTTTTACAACAAAAGGCAGAAAGAACTCTTGCACTGCCAGGAATCCCTGGCAATAAGTTCACAAACCTTCAGAAATGTTCACACATACACAAAAAAGTGTGCAAACTTAAGATAACTTCTACAAACACAGAAAAACTTTACAAAACTTGGAAATATTTTGGCAAACTCGGGAGAACTTTGACAAACTCAACATGTTCTGCAGTATCAGAAGAGTTTAGGAAATATCAGAATACTGTTAAATCAGCCTAAGAGCAGTACAGTAACAAACAGTTGGTGTTTCTATAACAAGTTCAGGCTGCAGGACTGGAATTAACTGTTCAGCAGCAGTGGGATCAGCTAAAGCTACAGCTACTTGTTCCAAGTTTGGGAATAGTGTATAGAAACTAAAAGACTGAGGATCTTTATGCACCCTATCTGCCTTTTTTAGGGGCAGCTGGTTAACTACCAGGAAAATTGCAGTCAGTAATGCATATCCTCTAAAGCAGACAGAACAGGAGGAATGGGTGTAGGTTCTGGAAATTCTTTCTGTAAAACCTCATAGTATTTTCTAAAGGACTGAGAAACTTTGGTGTTCTCCTACTGAATACACTGGCACATTCTAGCAATAGTCTTAGAGAAACAGAACCCCCCACAGGGAGAATCAGAAAATGAGCTCTCCTCAGAGTCTGGATCAGAAATCTGAGGAGAAAACTCTGCATTTTTCCCTCCATCTTCCTGTTCAGATTTAAAATTTAAATCTCTTCAGAGGTATACCTCTTTCGTTTACTAGAAACTACTTTACAAGAAGGATCAATAGCCTGAATTAAACTCTGAACCAGACCCAGTAAAGTACTCCTGTCTAAGAAAATCTAAGTAGTGGACACATGCTAAGTTTTCTGTTGCTTTTTGATAGGAAAAAATGGGGCCAGGTGTGTTACTAATGGTATCAGCAGCTTTCTCAGGGATGGGCACAGCATTCTGACACAAAAGGGAAGCCTTTCCTGTTCCCTCTCCCTGGACCAACAAGAGTGTCTCTCCCATGCCCACTGAGGGGAGCTCAACAGCTGCAGAGGATATGGCTAACCCCCTTCCATACTGGCTGTAGATGTTGCACCAGAAGGATCTAGGGTAAAAGATGAGTGGTCTGAGGTATAATACAAGGCCACAGCAGAGTCGCCCACCTGCAGCTGAGGTAAACTGATAGCATGGTGTGGTAGCAAAGACGGTTTGCTTAACTTTTTCTTTTTGTGATAAGAAAGAGGACTGACAGTCGGTCCAGTACACACAATTTCTCCACAGAAAAATGTTTTTCAGCTACTTTACACAACTTTTAAACTGAAAGAAAAAAACATCGCTCTTATTTAAAAGTAGGATACAGTCTAATGAAAGTCCATTAAAACACAAAACTTCTAGCATTAAAATAACTTCTGCGAAGAATAAAGTGATAAAACACAAATAATATTGAGAAAATGGAAGGTTCTTCCTCAAAGAGGACTTATCAAAGGAACAACACCAAGCTGACCGTCAATGCTCAAAAGCCTTAGAGGAGCATACTCTGCGACAGTAGTAAAGCTCTGAAGGGCATGGTGCCCAAACTTGTTTTTCAGCTCATGCTACCTGACAATTAGGGTGTGTGGAATGTGCCCTGAAGTTTTGGAAGCTGGCGGCTGTTGTATCCTTGGCAGGATATAACCCTATGTAGCTAAAGGTACTGCAGCATTGATCAATATGATGAACACTGAGGAATATCCATTTGAAAAAAATCATATTTCTTCAGTTCAGATGGAACATCAATTTGCTTACATTAAAAATATCTCATTCACTCTGGCAGTGGTCTGATCAAAAGAAAATTCATTAACAAGAGGGAAAGAGTTAATATTTTCAACACATTCAGAGAGTTGGGCTTGTGAATCTGTTGGAAAAGATGCCCATCTCTGTCATGATCAGGATCAGAATCATACTCCATTGCCTCAGGAATTTATTTACAGGGGCTATCCACCTGTATTGGCTTTTGGCTATCAGGATTCGCAGCCTACAATACATGCTTTGCTAAGGTAAGAAAAAAAGTGTCTTTCTTAACTGCAATTACCTCCTAGGATAAACCATATTTAATGTTTGTTTTTTTTCTTTATGTCTCTGTGGAAGATCACTGACTTGAAGAAGGGAAGCCTGACCAGTCTAACAAGCCCCTTGCCTTGGTTACCTCATGAAGAATCTCCCAGTCCTAGAG
This sequence comes from Protopterus annectens, assembly GCF_019279795.1. Lineage (NCBI taxonomy): Eukaryota > Metazoa > Chordata > Ceratodontiformes > Protopteridae > Protopterus > Protopterus annectens. The sequence goes on from NC_056740.1 coordinate 188,087,649, forward strand.
GAGATGGTTCTTCCATGCTCATATGGAACACTGAAACACCGGAAGAGAATGTGGCTGACTCCCAGTTAGTTTTGAAAGGACTACACCAGAAAGTGGAGAAGCAAGTGGTTTGAGGAACAACCAATGGCCAGTGCAGGTTCATCCACTGTCGACTGAGCCTATGACAAAGCCAAGGGCTCCGTGACAAGTGCTTTTTTCTTTCTAGGTACAGTGGAAGTGGAACCAGTAGGAATGGAGTAAGTATTGTTGGTGTAACAGAGGAGGAGGAGCAGCCACAAGTGGTAAGAGTTGCTGGAGTAAGTCATTCTGAAGGTACATTGACCCTGAGTGTCCACAAGCAGCACACTTACACTCACACAACTTACCCCAGCCCTCTTACAAACAGCACAAGCAGTACACAAATTCCCTGTCAGTACTCCATTAAAGCTCTTGAATAAACTGACAGAAAAAAAATGGCAGGTAGGTTGTCAAAGTGAACATAAGCACTACACTGTCAAACACATCCCTGCCCATCCCAAAGTAAAACATTTAGCCCAGAAGTAAAAGTTTACATAAGCTTCACATTTTATTGTCCATAATATAGTCTCCAGTTAGTTAAATAAAAATAACTAAGAATAGCAGTCCCAGATATCAAACTTCTGATATTAATAATAAAAAAAAATAACGGGTTTCTTAAAGGGGGAAATGTTTTTAGACAGAAAATAAAATTAAATAGTATTTTCTTAAAAGGGCAAAAGTTTCTGTGTGGAGGGGTTCCCCAACAGGGACTCGTGTGCCAGAAATGAGGCTCAAGAGTGAAGGTGTGGGAGTAGCCACAACTTTGTGAAGCTGGCTACTTGTGGTTTCCTGTGCAGGGAAACAAACTGTATAGCATAAAGGCAATTACAGCAGTGGGAATGGATATGCATTACTAGCGATAACATCAAAAAGCCTTTGAATGGAACAAAAAAAAATTCCTCACATTATTTCTAAGCCATCTTTCTACTGTTCACTTGCTGAACACTTATGTGATATCTCATCCTATTAAAACACTGCTGTTCTGGACTTTGCTTTTATTTATTTACTTTTTATTTACCAAGTCGGGGTTTAGATAAAGGTTTTACAAATGTTTGAATGTGAACATAAATCTAAAAGGTTAAATAGTATTAATAAAGGACACTTTATGAGCATTCACTCAGTAGGATAAGAACATTGTAAGCTAATGTGTCAACATTAATTCACTATCATTATGTAACACAATTCTAAGGCATAGGAAGGAAGTAAAAAGTATGTTTTAATTGCCTTGAGGTGCTTGCATGTTTAAGTCATGCATCCCATTTCTTGCAGGGTATATACCATTAAATTCCTGCATTTTTTCAGTATTTCTGGTCTAGATTCTGCATAACTCTTGATGCATTTCAATAAAGATTATTTATTCTATCAAATATAAAATATCTCTGGAAAACTTTCAGTTTTAAAGACTGTGCTGACAGACCTGGAACATATAGCAGTCCTAGGCTTGATTCCCACAGCCTCCATTTGCCTGTGTCACTCTAAGCAAGCCATTTAACCAGTCACTTACTCCATAGCTGTTCCCTGAGAAATAGCAGTGTATCTAGTGAACTTGTTTGGTTAACAAATGTTATTTTCTAGTAATAACCCACAAGGGGGTATAGATAATGCAGGATTTACTCATGGCTGGCATGGTTTGATCATTAGAGCAAAGCATGAGTGATTAAACAAAGCAAACAATGAGTAAATATTGAGTTACCTTTGCATAGGAGCATTTTGTTGCTCTTATACAATGACATGTAAGAAAAAAAATTGTTAACCTTTCTAAATAATGTCACTGTATAAGCAAAGTTTAGTATTCTCTGCTAACTTGTGGTAGTCTGGGGCATCCTAGTTATGTACTGCTCGTGTATAGTACACTGCTGTGTTTTTTGCAGAATATCTATATATGGCTTAGAAAAGGCTATGGTATTCTGACAAGAATAACAGAAATCTGTTTCTTACAGGTTCATAGGTGTTTACTAGGCTAATGACCACTACAGCCTTTTTAAGCCTAGCCATGCATTTCAAATCTCTGAGAAGTTCTGGTAGCCTTGATAAATGTAAGCAGAGGCTTAGGACATGAAACATGTACAAGCAGGCGTCTAGGAGTTGAACCATTTACAGGTTTGTCTGTGCCCATTAGAGACATAGGTGTCAAACCATGGATGAATTTCCTATTCCCCATCCAAATGGGTTAGGGCATAAACTCTGTTTCATATTGATGGGGAACCTGTTCCATAGAAGGGGTAGCCACTGGAACACATACCAGTCTGTCCAGCAGATCATATTTATATCACAGGCAAGATTTCAGTAATTAGAATGGGTAATTCTAGGTTGTTTGCTTTGCAGATATGCAGGAGGTCCATCAGTGTGGGGTCTGACAATGCCTTATATGCCAGGCATAGATGTCCCTTCAACAGCATATAGGAGACAGAATACAGGGAATAAGCTTTGAGGTGGTCTGCAAAGAACATGTTAATTACACCTTATATTCTTTAAGTGAGGAACCTCTGTGGACGTTCCAGTTGTTTCATGTGCCTGATTAGGTACATACCAAAGGGTGCACTGTACTCAATGATAGGTCTGATGAATGCTGAATACTGTGGAACAATGACATTTTTGTACCTAGATGCCACATCCCTGTTTATAATTTGCACAACATAGAATGATTTCCTCACCACTGCAGAAAAGTGATGGTCAAAGGCCAGACTACTGTCTTGTGTGTCCCCAAGTCCCTGACTACTGGGTCAACTCTTAGAGGTGTGTTGTCAATATGACTGTTACCATAACTGGATAACTTCCCAAAGAATACAATTATGCATTTCTTGGCATTTAGTTTTAGTCCATGGTTCTGAAACAAGTCATTTGTCTGTCAGCTCTTCCTGGAGAACATTAGTTTTGGTGGGGAATTTTACAACTGCTCCTAATTTGCAATTGTCTGCAAAGTTGGTCAGCCAGAGGCACCCGGCACTGGTCTTGACTTCGGAGAAGAAAACTCTGAGGGACTCTACTTGTGACTGGCCTTCTTGTAGAAGTGGACTCCCAATTCTAACTTCCTGAGTCCCTGTCTGAAACACCAAGTGACAATGTTTTACATCTAACCTTGAGTTTATCAACAATGGCTGGCTGGGGTATTGTATCAAATATTTTGGCCAAGTCAAGGTAGGCAGAAGTGTAAACCGTTTTGCTCCAGTCCATCACATTGTGCAGATATGACTTGCTCTTGCTAAAATCAAATTGGGTTAGGTCCAGTGTCTGGAGGTTTCTTATGTTATTGATCATTTCCATGGTAATTCTTCCCATGGCTTTGCACGAGACTAGCAAGATTTATTGGTCTGTAGTTTCCAAGATCTGTAGATGGCCCTCATTTGTACAGACTGATGACTGTTGCTTTTCTCCATTCATGAGGCATAAAGCCTGTTTGGAGGCTACAGTTAAAAAGCAATTCAGGAGGGGCCGATAGGTCATGTTTCATGCTATTTAGAAGGCATCTGGGGATACTGTCTGGGACCATCAATGCAGTGTTCTTGGCCCTAGTGATAGTAGGAAGAGTTATAATTTGATGGTATTTGTTGAGGGGAGAAAGTGGTAAAGCTACATTTTTGTAAGAAGTAAGAGGTATGCTGTGGAGTACTCCAGGCATTGAGAGCTGAGGGTGTTTTTTTAAAGCTTTTTAATTTCATGCTTGTAGATCAATGTGTGTGTGTGTATGTCTTTAAGAAGCTATAGGGGCTTGCACAAGTGTATAAATACTGAGCACTTGTGAGCCTGACTGCCATTTTGTAGTAAACTGTTGAGATGTAAGCATGTACATCTGTATAGTCTGTCTGTTAATCAGTTAGTTTATATTTTGTAATGCTGCTATCCACCCTGATGTGTTTTCATGTCATAAAGTATATAAATGAACTACCCTGCCTATTCGTCCTCATTAGTAGAGAGAGACGAGTGACATAGTGCCAGAGTGGGATCCAGTTTCCTCAGATTCGAAACACAGAAATTGGACGAATATAAAGGAAAGAGTAGTGCAAGCTCGGTTAAGAAGGGAGGTGATGATTAGTGAGCAGCAGTATAGTTTCATGCCAGGAAAGAGCACTACAGATGCAATGTTTGCTCTGAGAATATTGATGGAGAAGTATAGAGAAGGTCTGGAGTTGCATTGTGTCTTTGTGGACTTAGAGAAAGCATATGACAGGGTGCCTAGAGAGGAGTTGTGGTATTGTATGAGGAAGTCGGGAGTGGCAGAGAAGTATGTAAAAGTAGTACAGGATATGTACGAGGGTAGTGCAACAGTGGTGAGGTCTGCAGTAGGAGTGATGGATGCATTTAAGGTGGAGGTGGGATTACAACAAGGATCAGCTCTGAGCCCTTTCTTATTTGCAATGGTGATGGACAGGTTGACAGATGAGATCAGACAGGAGTTCTCACAGACTATGGGTTTCTCTTTATAACATCGAGTTACCATAACTTTGTCTCGCTGTTAAGCATTGATGGACAGGTTGACAGATGAGATCAGACAGGAGTCCCTGTGGACTATGAGTTCCCCTTTATAACATCGATTTACCATAATGTCATCTCACATCTAAACTTCAATAGAGCGAACTCCCAGAATGGCAAATTTCACCTCTGGGAAACAAACCGCTTAGCCACCACTGCTGACCTTTGCCCTTTTCTCCACTGTAATGCAATCTCAGAGTTGGAATATTTAAGCAGGGGGGTGTGGATTTAATTTGTTTATTTTTTTGTTTTTGTCAGTGGTGGCCAAGTGGTTAGTTTCCCGGATGTGAAATTCGCCATTCGCCATCTTGCAACAAAGCAAGATGAAGAGGACAGGAAGAAATGGAAACATGATCCACTGTGGTGACCCCTAATGGGAATAGCTGAAAGAAGAAGGAAAATCCCTACTACACATATAATTCACAAACAGGTCAGAAACAAATTTCAGATGTTAAAACAAATCCTCAAATGATTTCTTATTCCCAAAATATGAAACTAAGCATACAGAACACTCTAAATGATATTTTAAGTAAACAAAATGTCCAATACTGTGACACATTGCTAGAAATATTCAAATTACTATTGAAAATATTTGAAATAAAGTCTGAATTGCATAAAATGAATGAAACTAAAGAAAACTGCATTTTTTGTTCAGCCCGTACTTTTGTATTAAGGCTATCCAAGATATCAGAAGTGTATGAAGTGTTCACATGTTTGTGTAGTATTACAGTATAGTTATTTCATAAAATACAGCCATTTCAGAGCATATTTCTCAAAGTACAGTATTTCGAAGAGTTTATTGTACATTTGAATGTTATTACAAGCTGCTATATTTGAATGTTATTACAAGCTTCTGTAACAGCTTGTTCGTACACAATTACAAGGGAAATATTTTTGTGTGTTTATGCATACTTTGCTGGCATGTTAGACTGATTCTGAAAACCAGGTCCACTTGTGTTTGATACTAATATTGCACAGAATTGGAGTGTGTTTGAGCAAGAGTATGATATTTTCATAGAGGCGGCATTTTCTGATAAAGATGATCGTACAAAGGCATTTATTCTGCATAATTTAGCTGGGTTGGAAGACATTAAAAGGGAGCATTCATTTGTGTATACACCTGCTGTATTTGCAGGAGAGGGGGAAAACAGTCATACTATTGTACCGAGTCAAGGGAAGACCATGTGTGCTTAAAACATAAATACAGAAATGTGTAACCCCCAGACAAACATTACAATGGAAAGGCACTTATTTTACACATGGGATCAAAAGCCTGGTGAAACTTTTGCAGTATATATAACTGATTTGAGAAACAGAGCTAAAATGTGCAGATTTGGTGATTTAAGGGATGTTAATAAAAGACAGACTTATGTGGTAACAAAGATGATGCTGTGAAAAAGATTTTGCTTCATGACAGTGATTTAATTTTGAATAAGGCCATAGAGATTTGTCAGATATACGAGTTCACAGAAATATGCTTATAAATGAAAAATGCATGCTTCCAGTAACTCCTAAAGCTCATGTTGATGGTACACAGCATGTGGTTAAAAGAAACAGGCCAAAGCACATGGCAACAAATGTAACCCCTGCAGGACTCACTGGTAAACCCCAAACTTTCCATCAAGTTCTAGAGTTCGCACAGTCTCAGTGAAGCATAAGAGTGAGTCAGCAAACTCAAAGAATGGTCCCCCACCCAGTTTCATTTGTCATAATTGTGGAGGAAATCATGAATCTAAGATAGAAAAGTGCTTAGCCTTTGTCAACAATGCCACAAATGTAATACGTGGAATCATTTCAAAAGGTTTTGTAAATCAAAAGGCACACATTCTTTTATTAAAAGGGAGCATTTAAAGAAATGAGTTGACCAGTAAGAAAGCTGTGACCCTACTTTTTATGTTGATGGTGTGTCAGTACTTAATGAAACAGTCAACGCAGTAAATTTATGGGCAAATAGTGAAATATTTTGTACTGCTCGAATAAATGGAAAACCCACAGACCTCAAAGTTGACACAGATTCAAAGTGCAATGTTATGTCTGCAGAAACATTTGCTAGAGTATGTGCTGGAGAGAAGCTTGATTTGACAAAGTGTGCAAAGCTTGTTGCTTATGGTGGTGAAGAAATTCAAACCAAAGGGCTCAGTAGTGCTTTCATGTTACTCTGCTGGGAGACACCATGACTTATTTTGTGTGGTCAAAAGGTACATCCAGTCATTATTAGGGCTCAGAGATAGTTTGAAAATGGGATTGCTTTCATTTAATAAGGAAGTCCACCATGTTAGCTTAAAAGACCACTATTCTAATTTCGCCCAGTGTATTTTCTCTACCTATGCTGATCTCTTCAAAGACAAGCTAGGCAAGCTTCCAGTTGTGTACTCCACGAAGTTCGACCCAGATGTCAGCCCAGTTGTCAGGCCAGCCCAGAAATTTCCAGTAGCCATGCAGAACAAAGTCAAAGCCAAGCTAGATAAAATGGTACAACAAGGTGTTATTTGTCCAGTAGATGAACCGACTGAATGAGTATACTCCATGGTGGCAGCTCATAAGGAAAGCTCAAATGGTATCAGAATATGTATTGATCCATGAGATTTGAACAAGGTACTGAAAAGACATCATCCAATGCATACAGTTAAGGAAGTCACTGTTCTTATGCCAAATACCACTGTTTTTTTTTTGTCTTAGATGCAAAGAGCTCAGTTTAGCAAATTTTGCTTGACAAGAAATCCTCATTGCTAACCACTTTCAGTACTCCGTTTGGAAGGTACAGATTTTTGAGAATGCCATTTGGGATAAATTCTGCCAGTGAAGTCTTTCAGTGTGCAATGGAACAATTTTTTTTTTCTGGGTATCCCTGTGCTATTATAGTAGATGATATACTAGTAGGAGGTAATGGTGATGCTGAGCATGGCAGAAAACTATGGCAGAAACCTCAGGATAGTTCTGGAAGGAGCTCGTGAAGTGAATCTTAAGCTGAATCCTCAGAAATGCAAATTTAGGCTACAAGAAGTTACTTATGTTGGTCATTTATTTACCAGTTCAGGCTTACAACCAGACCCTTCCAAGCAAACAGCTACTCTCAAGATGCCAGCTCCAGACAATGATCAAGCACTGCAACGTTTTCTTGGCATGGTTAACTACCTAGGCAAGATCATTCCAAACTTGAGCCAAATATTTGCACCACTCAGAGAGCTAACACATAAAGATGCAGCCTGGTCATGGTTAGAACAGCACCAGAGAGAGAGCATTTGATGTCCTGAAACAGAGAACTGCCAGTCCACCAACTCTCATATACTATGATGTCCACAAGACAGTTACTCTTTCATGCAATGTTTCAAAGTTTGGTCTAGGTGCAGTCATTCAAGAGGGTCAACCTGTTGCCTGTGTCCAAAACTCTCACCCAAACTGAAATGCAGTAGGTTCAGATACAGAAAGAGCTCTTGGCAATTGTGTTTGCATCTTCAAACTTCCATGATTATGTTTACGGTAGACCTATCCAGACTGAAACAGACCACCAACCTCTAGTCACTATTTTGAGAAAGCCTATGCTTACAGCTCCAGCCAGATCGCAACACATGATGTTGAAATTGCAAAAGTATCATTTCAATCTTGTCTACAAGCACGGAAAACTTCTTTATCTTGCTGATGCATTAACCACATCACCCAGAAATTCCAAACAGCATAAGAAAGAGAATCTTGGTTTTGAAGTCAGGGAAGTGAGAAATTTTTCTTCCACATGTCTTGATGAGCTTAGAAGTCATACAGCCTCAGATCCAGGTTTACAGAAGCTCAACTATTTTATCAAACAAGTATGGCCATCAAAGCAATCTAGTTTACCTCAAGAAGTGCAACCTTATTTTCCATACACAGATGAGATTTTGTCTGACAATGGTAACATCATGAAAGGTCCTAAAGTTATTGTTGCAAAGTCCTTGCAACAAGAGTATATTACTATTTTGCATCGTGGCCACACATGAGCAGACTCTACCAAAAGAAGGGTGAGAGGACTAGTATTTTGGCCTTCTATGTCACAAGATATTGAGAGAGTGCTATCATCTTGTTCTGTGTGCAATAGTACTAAATCGCATCAAAAGAAAGAACCACTTCAGCTAAATCAGATTCATGAATTACCTTGGTTGATAGTAGCCGACAGTAATTTTCGAATGGAATGGTCATTATTTGGTGTTAGTAGACTCTTATTCAAATTGGTTTGAGATTGACCTACACCCTAATCTAGCATCCAGTACTGTCATTATGAAGCATCATTTTGCAGTCCATGGTAGTCCACACAAAGTTATTTCTGACAATGGCACACAGTTTACAAGCCAGCAGTTCAAAAAATTTGCTGAAGAGTGGGACTTTACTCATGTTACGAGTAGCCCAGAGTATCCACAGTCAAATAGTTTGGCAGAACGTGCAGTTCAAAGTGCGAAACTACTAGAGGTCAAAACGAGACCATAGTGATGTTTTCCTGAATCTTTTAAATCTTAGAAACATTCCTTGTGATAAACATCTTGGTTCACCTGCCCAGAGACTTCTGTCAAGAGAAACAAGAACCACGTTACCAATTAATAGTCAATTGCTGGTTCCATGCATCAAGAACAACATATCAGTGAAAGCCAGTCTGTTCAAGAAGCATTTAGCCCAGAAGTCCTATTAGGATAAGACTAGCAAACAGCTAAATCCATTACGAGAAAGAGAAAGTGGTAAGGATGCAAACATCCAAAGGTTACGATCGGATTGGAGTCGTGAAGAATACTTGCTCAGAGCTTAGATCATACATTGTGGAATCACAAGGAGTAGAGTTTAGGTGGAATCAGAAACATTTGATGCTGGTATCAGAGCTTATACCAAAGCACATAGCCTGTGAGAAAGACTATATCTCAGAGTGAGTTGTCCAGCATTCCAGTAAACACCCCTGTTCCTGTGATGAATCCCAAAGTTCCTGATATGAGCTGTTCACCGAAGACTGTCCCTGTTGCTAAACCCAGTTCTGATTACTATGTTACTAGATCAGGTCGCATCTCCAGACCATTTTCTAGATGCACGGCAACTTGAACATGTTTGTTTCTAATGTCTATATTACTGCATGTCTAACTCAATCTTTTTAAGACGGAGGATATAGATCAATGTATGTGTGTATGTGTGTGTGTGTGTGTGTGTGTGTGTGTGTGTGTGTGTGTGTGTGTGTGTGTGTGTGTGTGTGTGTGTGTGTGTGTGTGTGTGTGTGTGTGTGTGTCTTTAAGAAGTTATCTAGGGGCTTGCACAAGTGTATAAATGGAGCACGTGCAAGCCTGACTGCCATTTTGTAGTAAGCTGTTGAGATGTAAGCATGTATGTATAGTCGTCTGTTAGTCAGTTCATTTACATTTTGTAATGCTGCTATCCATCCTAATGTGTTTTCATGTAATAAAGTATATAAACGAACTATCCTGCCTGTTCGTCATCTATAGCAGAGAGAGACGAGCGACAATGCTCATTTTTTAAAGACCCAACTTGATGTACCTCTCCCTTCTGCTTTAACTAACTCCTCCTTCCTATTAGTCTGTTCCACTCCTTCTCTTATCCTGCACTTGTTCCTTAAAATAGGCTATGCTACAGACTCTCTGGTCCTAAAATGGTGTTGTATTTTACTCCTGAACCTACCTCATGCCTTACATCTGTAAGAAACTGTACTGTGACTATGTATAAGATGAAACTGTATTGTGATTACTGTTATACTGTATGTTATTACTCTCACTGTGACTATCTATAGGATGAAACTGTATTGTGGTTACTGTTATACTGAATGTTATTACTCTCACTGTGACTATCTATAGGATGAAACTGTACTGTGGTTACTGTTATACTGTATGTTATTACTGTTACTGTGACTATGTATAGGAAGAAACTGCATGTGATTACTGTTATACTGTATGTTATTACTCTTACAGTGACTATGCTTAGGATGAAACTGCATGTGATTACTGTTATACTGTATGTTATTACATTTACTGTGACTATGCATAAGATGTAACTGTATGCGATTACTGTTATACTGTATGTTATTACTGTTACTGTGACTATGTATAGGATGAAACTATGTGATTACTGTTATACTGTATGTTATTACTCTTACTGTGACTATTTATAAGATGTAACTGTATGTGATTACTGTTATACTGTATATTACTCTTAATGTGACTATGTATAGGGTGAAACTATATGTGATTACTGTTGTACTCTATGTTATTCCTGTTATACTTACGGTATTGTGACATTTTATATTATATATATATATATATATATATATATATATATATATATATATATATATATAGCTTTTGGAGCTTTACTCCTTGAGTCTCTTCTGAAAAGAGGCATCTGCCCAGTCGTACTAACCCAATCAACAAATGTCAAATGAATAAATACGTACACACATGTACACATACATATGTACAGACAACTATTTTGCTCCACTAAGCCGTTTACTGACCTGGGAAAGTTTTTTTTTTTTTTAATAGTTTAAATTCTTTGCTGAACAGTGCAGAGAAAGTGAGTTACCAGAGTTCTTCCTGTGAGGAGCTCAATTTAGAAAAAGCATGCTGTTAGGTCTGTCTAATCAGTGTGCACATTTTTTTTTTAATATTATCTTAGTTCTATTAAGGAAGTGATACAAAATACGAGTTTCTTGTAGTAGTACTTCTAAATATTATTGTAATTTTTTTTAAACATTTATAGGAGGAGGGGTTTTGTATCTGAGTATGATACATGTACGGAATTACTGAAAGATGGACCGTAATTTACTGTAAGATGAGTTGTTTTATGGGGCAAAAATGAGAAAGAAAGTGACATTTGGCCAACTTCTTGAGAGGTTTGTATGATCAGAATGACCACTCACAGAACATTCAGCAGAGCAAGAGAATGGACTTTTCTATTTGGATATGTTGGATTCACAATGGGCATGCCGATTGGACTTTTTCAATTAGTGTGCACATTTTTAAATAAGACTCTTTACTGTATAATTTTCATAACTGTATGAAGTACTGCAGATGGGATTTTACCACATATCAGTACAAAGAAAAGCAATTCCCTATTTTCTGTGGGAGATTCTTACCAAAATTTAATTGCAAGCTTTGCTTATTGTATACTCACATAAATGCCCTCCCAATTTTTTTTTTTTTTGTGGAGGCAAGTACTTTTTAACTGTTTATAATCTGCACTTGACTGGTCCATTGATGTTTTCTCTGTCTCATAGCTACTGGCTCTGTGGTATGTGAAACAGTGGAAGGGCTAACAAATGAACATACAGTCCATCTTAATATCTCTATAAACAATATAAAAATATGACAGATATAGAATGTAGTATCTCTCAAAGCTTTGTAATAAACTTCTTATCTTGAAAGGACACAGAGACTTTGACTAAAACATTGGTAGGTATACATATCAACAATGTACAACAGCATTCTACCTATGCATGAAAGCCACTACACCTTAAGCTTGTCATAAACCTACAAACCTGTAAGGAGGGATCTTCACTGAAAAAAGGGACATTGAAGGTTCTGCTGCAGATTATTTCAAATCTGGACTAGCTTTTGGTGTCTGCATTATGCAATTAAACAGAAGGTCTTAAGACTTTTCCCATCAATGCATGTTTTTCGGTTATACATTTACTGGAGAGAGAGAGAAACAGTGTGTGTAATGTGTGTGTGTATCAGACAGTAGCAGAAAATGATTTCTAATTGTAAACCACCACCATGTTTTTACTTTGTTTCCCACTACAGCTGTTTGTCATCATCAATGTCCTGCAGTCCACTTCTTGATCATAGACTCCAGTATCTCACAACACTTGCCTGACTTGCACCTTTAACCCATGGCCTCACAAATGGGCAAATAATTGAGAGAAACATGCAGTGAAGAGAGAGTGATCCCAGCAAAATGCCATCTTGACAGTTGCAGAGAGGAAATTTTTGAATGTACTATTCACTTTCCCACCCGGTTCCCAAAAGTGCTTTACATATGCATACATCCCTAGACTAGCACTGTTTTAAAAATGATTGTTAGTCCTGTAGTGAAAACTCTCCCTCCCAGAATAAACGAGTTGGCAAAAATTCCTCACCTCACTATCCCCCTCCCTCTGTCTAATTAAACCCAAGTTATTTGGATCATGCCTTCAATTTTTCATGAGACAAGGCTATATTGATAGGAAAGCTGGAAAAATCAGTTGGAAATTTGGAGGTGTGTTAAAAGATTTGGAAAAAAAAATACAAGCTCTAGCAGTCACACTTTCAATTCAAAGCTATGAGAGACAGACAGCTCTAGAAACATACGAAGAGGAACTGAACAAAGAGAAAAGTATGGCTAAACTAACTGAAATACTTCATAAAAGGGTTCCTGAGGGAACAGAAAGGCAATACGAGACAAATGCACTATCTGATAGTGTTAACAGAGACTGCTGTTCTTATGACTAATTACACTACTGTGATGGAAGAAGAACAATCATACATGCAAGGTTTACATGAATATTCTTGGTGCAGTACTAGACTTTAAGATGCCGGACAGAGGTTATGTTGGTGTCCAACAAAAACAGTTCTCACTGCCCACTTGGATCTGAATTTCTAGAAAATCTACTCTAAAGCATATTTTTGGAGAGAAAACAGTGACCACAGCAACAGCAGGTATTCAAGTAATGCATGATGTTGTTTTCCTCATTGCCCAGAAAACTAGGTTAAGTGTTTCTTCAAAGGAACTACCTGAGGGCATCACACCTGCCTTCTTCCAATCCCCTGGGCTGCTTTGGCTAATAAAGTATATTCCTCTGGACAAAAGCCTGTCCGTGCAAAAAGAAAACAAAATGAAGTTAACAGAACAGGTATAAAACAGAGTACTACCATGCTGCTTTCTTAAGTGGGCTGTCACAGAAAAAAAATTCTGTTGAAGAGTTCAACTCCATTATCATTGATTGTGTGTGTATTTGTACAAAAAATAGGTAGATAACTATATACATGGACTAAAAAGGGCATACATAGGTTCATAGGTTTATACTAAGCTATCTGCCCTAAGGCATTTATAAGCCTAGCCCAAATTTTTGTGGCTTACGCCACCCCTTATATGAAAAAATACTGTGCCCATTAGTTTGTTGTGCCTCTGTCCAGCAGTGACACAGAGATGATTCCCGGGGTAAACCTACGATCTCCCATCCACAGGTCTAGATTTCTCTTGAACAGAGTCAGCGAGGTGCTCTGCCTCACATGGACCGGGATTTTATTCCACAGCATAGGGAGTCTCTGAGTGATAAATCTATCCCTCCAGCACGTCCTATTTATATCCGTGCTAAGGTTTAAGTCGCTTGCTCTAGTGGTTTTGGTGGATTTGGATTTTTGAGGTGGAGCATGTCCATTAATTCCGGGTTGGACATGGCCTTGTATGTCAGGCACATGTCACCTCTGAGCAGGCGGTATGCGACTGAATAGAGCTGGAGTTTCTTCAATCTGGCAGCATATGACAGATTTTGGAGTCCCTTTATCCTTTTGGTGAGGAACTTTTGGGGTCTCTCCAATTGCTGCAGATGTCGGGTGAGATACATCCCGAATGGGGCATTGTACTCGATCATTGGTCTGATAAGTGAAGAGTACAGGGGAACAATAACCTCACTAGATCTGGATGTGAATCCCTTCATGATCAGGTGGGCAATGTAGAAGGTATTTCTAACCACTTTAGCAATGTGAGTGTCAAAAGAAAGGCCACTGTCAACCTGGGTCCCCAGGTCCCTGATAACCTCTTCTGTGCTTAGTGGATTGCCACCTATATGGTAGCTTGGGGTTACCTTGTTTTTCCCGAAGGGTATGACTATACATTTTTGGCGTTTAACTTCAGGCCATGGCTCTGGCACCAGCTATCTGTTTCCGTGAGTCCCTTCTGAAGGATATCCGTGTCTGATGCACTTTCCACTATGGCCCAGTTTGCAGTCGTCTGTAAACTTTGTCAGCCAAAGTCCTCCTATGTTGGCCTGTACTTCTGAGAAGTAGATGCCAAACAATAGGGGCCAAGGACCGAGCCCTGTGGGACACCACTTGTGACCGGCTTGGAGTCTGACACAGCGCCAGCAACTCTAACCCTGTGGGTTCTGTCCTTAAGCCAGTTTGCAACCCATCTTGTGACATATGGGTTTACATTTAAGCTGGTAAGTTTTTCTACAATACCCGAGTGGGGTATTGTGTCGAAGCCTTGCAAGGTCAAGGTAGGCTGTATGGACTGCCTTTCCTCATCAATGGCCTTGGTGACTGTTTGAAGAAGTCGACCAAGTTCAAAAGGCATGATCTTCCCTTGACAAAGCCAAACTGGGTCGGGTCCAATGTCTGCAAGTCCCTATATCTTTGTTTATGAGCTCCATTATGATCCTCTCCATAGCTTTGCAGACTAGACTTGTTAAGCTTATGGGGCGGTAATTACCAGGGTCCGTGAGGCGCCGCCTTTGTGGAGTGGGACAACAGTTGCCGACGCCACTCCTTGGGCACGTATCCTGTGGTAAGGCTGAGATTAAACAGCTGCCTTATGTGCGGGTTTAATTCCTCATTTAGCTCGTGTAGCACACAGCCGGGGACACCATCCGGTCCCATTGATGCTTTGTTTTTATCTTTAGAGAGCAGCTTTCACCTGCGCATTTGAGATGTCCGGGAGGCTACACTCGGCTGGGATAGTTATCTCTCCTTTAGGGGGTGAAGTTTGCACTGAACCTGTCTGCCAGTATGTTGGCAATGTCTGTGGGTTCAGTGATTTTTGTATCATTTTGGACTAATTCTGAGCATATCTGGGAGTTTCCACCCAGGTTCCTAACATAGCTGAAAAAGGCCTTATGATTGTCCTTTGAATCCACGGCAATTTTTCTCTCAAAATTGGCCTTAGTTGATTTTATGAGTGCTCGTATTTTTTACTAATAATGATCAGGGGTGACTTCCTTTTTATGGATTTTGTTCTATCATGTAATAGCTTTCTCCTCTTATTGTAAAGTTTGTTAATGACTGGGGTCCACCAGACTGGACGTTTGCCCTTTGTGGAAAGAGTCTTGGTTTTATTTGGGATTGCCTGATCCATGCAGTCCTGGAGGTGTTCATAGAAGGCATTTGTAAGGGCTTCCGCAGCTTGGGTTGTGGTTTCCACTGGCTCAGGGGCCTTGAAGGATACCACACCAGTCTTGAGTAGTGTGAAGTTTGCTTTAGAGAAGTTCTTCACTATGGTCTTTTTTGTTTTGAGTTGATGCAGTGGGTAATACAGTAATTTGTAGCATTGTAACATAAAGGACTAGCAGTTCAAAAACATATTTCTCCCTTTACTGCTCCTATATTAAGGTCTGCCAGATAGAGAAGAAGATTAATGCTACATGAAGTTAATAAGCCACTTTCTTTACTGCAGGGATTGATTCCTTCAAACTCCATTTGTTTACTTTCTGATTATGAGCAAGTCACTTAACCAGACACTGTTCTGGGGCAACTGGCAAACTAAGCTAGGTTCCTCAGTGGTCTCAAGGACTGTATGCCTAGTAACTGCCTGTGAAATTATAAACCACAAATCAAGTTGTACAGTGCTCAAAAGTTTAAGGATGGGAATGTGCAGTTCACAAAGAAACTAACAATTCCAGTAACAACTGATACTAGCAAGAGGAAGGGCAGGCTTGAGTAGCTGATGCTGACTTGCCCATCTTTGGGGGGGGGGGGGGGGTTGCAGCCTGGCCTGCCACACCAACTAAAATATTGGTGGATAGGTGGCCATCTGCGGTAGAGGCCAGGCTAGTTTTCATGTACACTGTTGAACTATACTGGTAGATGTGTACGGCAACATACATGCTTGTCCCCCAGCCAGGCAGCTTTCATGAATTAGGAAAATGTCTAGTGAGGGGAACGGTAGGCAGCTGCACAAGACTTACAGTCTGGCCCACTGCCTATCATTCAACCTTTGCCTCGGAGAGAACAGATGGGCTGATCAGGTTTTTCAGGCAGGAGCAAATGGGTCATAAAGTTTCATTAGCCTGGGGATGCCTGGTGCCTAACCTTGCAGACAGATTGAGTCAAATGGATGTAGGCAAGTAGGGTATCCATCTGGGCAGGGTCTTGTAGAGGTTGGAGAGGGGAAAAAGTTAAAGAATTACATAGTAAAACAACAGTAGTTCTACTAGACATTTCTGTGTTACTTGGTAAAATGTCTTTGGAAAGAGCTAGGGATGTGTTAGCTATAATAGCATCAATGACACCAGTCAGACTAGAATGAACAACTTTGAGACATTATTGTATTCACATTCTTAATAAAGAAAGCCATGGAAGCTAGCTGAAAGTAAAATTATGAGAATTATAGAAGGCAGGATAAAAGTGAATATGGAAAACACAAAGCCAGAAATTTACAGGGAATTTGAGTAGGACTCAAACTGCAAAAAGCCGCAGTTTAGCTCAGGAGTTTATACATGTTCTTGGGAAGATCATAAACAGTTAAAAAAACGTGCACAAACTGGAGCAAGCCTAAACCTATGCCAGCTGTGGGATTACAATTTACTACAATGCAACATGAAAACTATTGCCATTGATTTACAGGAGCTAGAGCAAGACATACAGCACCTTCACATAACAGATCATTGTATAGGTTCATAGGAGCCCTTACAAGTCTAGCCAATTTTACCCCAGGTTTTACCTAATTTTCTATCCCAAGTGTTAAGATAACAAGGGTCAGCAAGCATGAGTTTTGACTATTTTTACAGACTTCCTCTATCCATAATGGACATGGGCACCACTCCAGGAGTGGATTTGCAATTTCCCATCCATCGATCTAGACTGCACTTGAAGATGGTCAGGGAGGGCTCTGCATGAATAGGAAGTCTGTTCCAGAGGAGGGCCAATCTCTAGGATACATATCTGTCTCTCCAATGTGATCTATTCATGTCCGAGATCAGGTTTAGATCTTTGGAGTAACTAACCCTCATGCACTTAGTTTTGAGAATGTGCAACATTTCCATTAGGATTGGGTCAGAGACTGTCTTGTAGGTCAAACACATCACCCCTCAGTAATTGGTAGGAAACAGAATACAGTTTTAGGGCTTTTAATCGATCAACATATGACACGTCGGGTATACCCTGTATTATTTTTGCTTGCAACCTCTGAGGATGCTCCAACTGTTGCAGGTGCCTGGCAAGGTACATGCCAAAGGGTGCATTGTACTCGATTATTGGTCTGATGAGGGCTGAGAACAGTGCCACTATGACAGCCTTAGATCTAGATGCCATGACCTTATTTATAAGTTGAGTCACATAAGATTTTGTCACCACTGTAGACACACGGTGGTCAAAATTCAGATTATTATCAGAGTACCCAGATCTCTTACCACTGGGTCCACTCTTAAGGGTGTGCTATCAGTGTTGCAATTTGCAGGGGTATTTGACTTCTCAAAGGGTATTATTATACACTACTTCGCATTTAGTTTGAGGCCATAGCTTTGACACCAATCTTAAGTCGTCTTACCCATTTCAACATAGGAAGCACTGTGACCAAAAATAAACCCTCTGAAATTGTTAAAAAAATAAACTATGGTTAGATCACCCCAAAGACTGTAAAGTGAACATGGAGGAGAACTTAGCAATGAAGACCTGAGAGGGACAGAAAGAGAGATCTTAAAATTTCAACAGTGAAAGTCAACAACTACTGACAACCCACAGAATAAGGGACTTGTTAGAGAGAACTAAATACTCGCAGAATTTTTAACCATAAAACACGTGTGACTCAGAAATTTTCCCAAACAGGTCTCTCATGCTGAAAAATACAACACATAGTACATGTGGGTACAGCCTATAAATTAGTTGGTACAGGGATACTACCAGAATCTTCCATTAGTCTTGACTGACAAATCATCTGCACTTGAGGGATACTATTGTGTATTCTTGGGTGAGGCAACATATAACTGTATTACATGCCGTGCACAGATCAATTTATTAAGTATGCTCCAGACAGAACAAATATATAAGCTGGGCGTTACCTATTTATGTTAAGCCTCGGACCTGTGCTACGTAACGCATCAGAAGTCACATCAGGGCTAAAAAAAGCTGCAACAATAGTGGGTGAATACTTTCCTTTCTCTAGGTCAGCCTAAGGTCTGCCTGAACTGAAAGGATGCATTAAATAAAATCATTGCATTCTGGTAGATGTCTTGAATGCTCCTAGCATCAACTGATCAGCAAATATTGCTTAAGCTATATCTTGACAGGGTTATCTTGGATACAGTCAATGAACCTGGGCTAGTGCAACATGTCAATTTGATAAGACAGGATAGCGTACAGGACATAGTCCTCATTAGTTCTTCAACATCTGTTCCAAAAATGTATGGCTTCAACCTTGGGTAATTAAAACCATGTAGATATAATATGGAAAGTTGTGTCCAGTCTGAATATTTCAATGCAAGAGATGGCTGTAATAAAGACTTATGCTGCAAACCATGTATATATTAACACAGCTTTGGTAAATCAGAACTGGTGGGCTGAGATGACATATGAGTGAAGAAAATTGTTTAAAAAAAAAAAAAAAGAGAGAGAGAGAGACCAGCAAAGTCAAATTTTGTGGTTGATAATTATGTTCTTACAAAATTACAAATAATAACCCATACTTGCAGGTCTAGTTCCTTACCTCAACACTCCAGGAAGGAAAAGTCAGTTTGGCAAGCATACAAAATGAATCCGTCTAGTTTAAGTGGAATGAAGTACTCTAGCAAAAAAAGTAATAAGGAAGGCAAATAGAGGTATAAAATTAATTTAGGAAAGTAGGAAAGTATTCTGTAAAGCGAAAGCCCTCATTAGGCTAATCATAAAATAAAATTCCCCCTTTTGCATGCGTCTGTCTAGACAAATGCAATGACTGGAACAACCATAAAGATACATTACTAAAAGAATACAAGGCCTAAACAATACGTTCTACATGGACCACCTCAAAGCCCTGTCACCATACCCCGTATCCTACAGACTGCTAAACAGGTGACCTGTGTTTGGCATACAAAGCATCTTCCAACCTAATGCTGATGGATTTGCTGCACATCAGCAAGTCACATAGCATTAGAAATACTCAATAAAGGGATCTAAACCTCTTCTTCAACATCAACTGAATGGTTTGGAGGGTTGGGAGGGACAGGTATATCTCACAGAGGATACCACAACTCTGGATCAGACTCCCCATCCACTAAAACAAAGCTCACCCCTGTTCATATTCTAGTGCAACTTGGATCTATGGATGTGTAATGGAAAATGTACTAATGGCTAGAGACAGCTACTAAATGCTTTAATCTACATGAATGGGTCCCTTTAAATTATCTGTGGTATAATCCTAGTTTTCTGCACAAGGGTTAATGTATAATCATCAAGCATGGGATCTAATACCAAATGGGATAGGTTAATTTAAGCATCAAAATGGAAATTGGTTAGGTTTTAAATGGCCCACAAGGGCAGCTAGCCTACTACTTACCTATGAACCCCATCGAACTACGCGCTCGAGAGACTTGAACCTCAGCACTGAAATAAATAGGACATGCTGGAGGGACAGATTCATAACCCAGAGGCTCCCTTCACTCTGGAATAAAATCCCAGTCCAGGTTAGGCAGAGTCCCTCATTGACTCTCTTCAAGAGGAATCTTGATGAGTGGATGGGAGATCGTAGGTTTACCCCAGGTATCACTTCTGTGTCACTGTTAGACAGAGGCACAGTATACTAACCTCGAAAAAGTTCATAGCAAAATTAATTTAAAATGGGTGGCGAAAGCCAAACACATTCTGGCTAGGCTTATAAATGCCCTAGGGCAGATAGCCTAGTATGAACCTATGAACTGTAAACGATTTATAACACAAAGTATTAAGAGCATTTTATTAACTGTAGAGTAACCATTTACCTCTATTCCTTAGGAATACTCCCAATGCTTAGTTTAAGTGCTGCACAGACATTTATTTTATTGTAATGATTACATTTTCTAGACAGCATGGTATAGGGCTCATCATGATCACATATAAGGTACAGGGCCATTACAGATAACACTAACATTGTGCAGATTTACTGAAGCAGAAATGGACTGTAAAAGAAAAAAAATACAACACTGAGGCCAAGTTGTACTAGAAACAAGTAGATGGTATGGAGTGAAATGGTCCTGGGGCTGTCACTGTGCAAGACAGCATCATGGTATTTGTGAGACACAGCATTATCATTCATAAGTGTCTACCATTCAAGACTCCTGAAAGTGAGTGCACAGAACAGTAATGCAGATTTGTCAGAAGACAGCGTCCACTAATCAGCACCACCACCAGGGTGTATAGACTTTGTAACCAAACACTATATAACTAAAAAATGTGTTGTCATCCCCTTTGGAAAAAACTCGGTTCCCATGAATTACCACATCAATGGTAGTCCACTGAACACAGAAGGCGTTATAAGAGATCTGGGGACACAGGTTGACAGCAACCTCTCTTTTGACCACCACATTGCCACTGTGGTCAGAAAGTCCTTCTATGTGGCACATCTCATTACTAAGGCTTTTGCACCCAGGAAGAAAGAGGTCATTGTCTCCCTCTACTCTTCCCTCATTAGGCCAATCATTGAGCACAATGCCCCATTTGGCATGTACCTCATTAAACACCTGCAACAACTGGAAAGCCTGCAAAAGTACCTCACAAAGAAGATCCTAGCCTTAAAAATTTGTCCTATATGGACAGACTAAAAAAAACACCAACTATTCTCCGTCTCATATCACCTACTTAGAGGCAATCTCTGCCTGACTTACAAAGCCATGACTGACCCAGCTCTGTTAGAAATGCTACATCTAAAGAAATCCCAATCCCTCCGCACCACACGTTCCAGAGACCTCAACCTCATTACCTTAATCAACAGAACATGTTGGAGGGACAGGTTCATAACCCAGAGACTGCCCATGCTATGGAATAGACTTCCCATACATGTCAAGCAGAGCACGTCACTGGCCCTCTTCAAGAGAAATCTTGATGAGTGGATGGGAAATAGAAAAATCACTCCAGGGATCACTCCAGTGGCTTTACTCAACAGAGGCACTAGGAACTAAGGTTGGGAGGCATGATGCCAGGGTAATCCTATGGGCTAGGCCTGTAAAGGCTCCAGGGCCTTTAGCCTAGTATACACCTACTTAATCACTGGAAGTTAATAAGTGTTAGGGAAGTAGCAGATATGCATCTCTGCCTCTGCACTAAATCGGCAGGAATGGCTTTATTTAACATCAGGGGAAGATTGTCAAACATGTTGCTTAAAGAAACAGGCACCTCAGGCAAAACAGAAATCCTTGAATATGTAAGAAAGGTAAAAAGTAATTACCACAACACATAAAAGAAATGGCAACCTTATCAGCTGATTTGTTGACAGTAATCATTTTACTGAACAAATACGTGGACAAGGCAACCTGAATGCAGATGAGGATGTGCCTGGAGTGGAAGATCTCACTTTTTATTGCTCTTTAAGGTAAGTAAAGACTGTATGCCCTTTTCCCCACTATAGTGCGATCCCGGAGTTAGTATATATAGTTTGGGGCTGTGGGATGCAGGGGGTGCAGCCCCCCACCTAGTTTGCTTTTATATCATCTGGTGTTTGTTAATAAGGTAAGTAGTGTTTAATTTTGGAAAGAGTTAGTCATTGGTGTTGTAAGTGTGCATTTTTTTCTTTTATAGCTTTCATTTGGTGAGACCAATTGTTGGTGATATTTGCACAGTTTATTTGGTATTGTGAACCTAGGTTTCGTGAATGTTAAATGTTATTTGTGATGAAATGTTTGGTATTCATGGATCTGTGTATTTTTTATGTTACGCAATTCACAGGTGAAGGGAAACGCATGTCATGTCTATGGCTTAAACCTTTGTATTTTGCAATTCAGCATGGTAAGCTTTCAGTATTCTGAAATTCAGTCAAATGAGTTTTCAGTATTTTCAACATTCGGGATTGTGGACTCAGTCAAATGACTTTCAGCATTTTGAGCTTTCAGTCATGTGAAGTGGACTCGATGGATTCTGCTGTCTGTTACTGGTATACGGATGGCAGGTTGAGTAGGCTACTTTCTTCCAATGCTGCTAACTGCATCTCATGGTGCTCAAAAAACTTCACAACTGTGACTTCTTAGCTACAAAATGATTTTCACATTACAACAAATAAGTATTCTAGTTTTTATTTCACTGGAGTGGATCCTTCCTTGCTGATTCCATGTATATGCAACATAAAAACATTCTATGCATGTTTCATCCTAAACTTCTACCCTAAGCAAGATGGAACAGTGCTACAACAGGGGAGCAAAGTTTACCACAAACCCTAAATATCACAGATATCACTGTAAAGCACTATTAGAACTAAACTGGCTTGAACGTCCCAACCAATTTGCTTTTATTCATCTATCCACCTTGCACAACATTTTCAAGTCCACTGTCTGCCCTGTGCTAGCCAACTTAGTCAGACTTAATACACCAATTAGATCCCTAAGACTGGAAGATAAATCTCTTAGCTATCTCAAAACCCACAAAAACAGGCCACTATCTGTATTCATATTCTGTCTCTAAACTATGGAATTCACTACCTCTTGCTACCAGGTCTATGCCTGATCTTACCCACTTTAAACACTAAAAAATCATCTCAAAAATGCATGGCTCTGCTCCTGTATAACTCCAGCGTAATGCTCAGCTCTTCCTCTTGTTCCACACGAGCATCATTTTCTTCTTATGCTGCATCTCACTCCTTCACAGTCTACAAGATCCTAATGTCTCTCGTAACTCCTTCTTTGTTTCGATACCATATCCTTAAGCTGCTGCTCAGTCTGTAATGCCTCTATTCTTCTCAACTCTCTCACAATCTTTCTGCATCACTAACTCTTCTGCTATTATTTTCCTAACTGAAACCAACATTTTATTTTTCATGTACTAGAACAACTGATGTCATACTTTGTACTACCTACATACTACTTTTGTATTCTATCGACTCATAGGCTAAATACATCTTATTAGAATGACTAAAATTATCTATAATGATGTAACTCTATGGAATTGTCCAAATGTGTAGTATATCTTGTAACCTAGCTTACATTCTATCAGATTATTTTTATACAGCATTCCTCATGTCACTTGTATTGTTTTTGGACTATAATGTATTTGTATTGCACTGCATGTGGAGCTTTTCTCCCCGGGCCTCCACTGAAAATGGGTTCTATAGACCCAGTCGAATCACCCCAGTAAACAAATGTCAAATAAATAAATAAAATAAATTATACAAACCTTCTTCATGACTGTACTGATCTCACTATGGAAGCCCAGAGAGAGAGACATTACCTAACTTACACATGGGATGCTCAACTGAAATCACAGACAACTCAGATTCTTTAGGTAACCATACTAAGCAGACCTGATACAATCATTGACACTGATTTTGGCATCTTCATTGACCATTTCAATGCAAAGAGCACTCGTGAAGTAATCAGTGTACCACAGAAACTGAAATCAAATAAATGCTAATCTCACCTAGCTGAGTAATGCCTCTTTAAAGCTAGGTGCATTTCACTGGTCCATCACTTGGAAATCTGCATGAAAGACAGACTTGGGGGCAGACACTTCATGTATATAAAAAGGCAAACAAAATTCTCACCTATTTGCTGTCAATTAAAAAAAATGTAGCCCTAACTGTAGAGTTTTATCTGGGCGTTACATGCAGAAAAACAGGGTTTCCATCAAGTCATTAATTGTGTATGGTGTTAATTCCCTCAAACTTGTTTCAGGGAAGAAACTTTGCCTTAAGATAAGAATCATAAAAGACCTAATTCTTAGACTTGGGTCTAAGGAATGAGAAGGGTAGTGAAAGATTTTGGGGTGTGGGTTGTCAGTGAATCTGTTTGTTTGAAATTTGGACCAAAAAGTTTTTAATGTTTGTAGCCTGTAGTTTATAAAGAAGGTCTTAAAGCACAGCTTTTGTTAAAAGCGTCTCTGCACTGCATATTTATTTCTTCTGGGAGTATACCATTTTAATAATGGAAAGGTCCTTTGCTAACTTTTTGGACATTATCTCGCTTCTCATTATGTAACCTATCCTTAAATTTTTGCTACCTGCTACCACTGCTTTGCATTTTTTGGAATGAAACCACATTGCTATGCTTTTCATAATGCTTCTAAAATAGAGATTCCTAGTGGCAGATTTTAATAGGGGCAAAAAGGGTGGTCACCCACGCACACAGCTTTAGGGGCCCATCAAAACTATTCACAATAACTTTGGTCAACAGGTGTATGCAACCTGAGAGAGACCAGGAAGAAGCAGCAAGCTCACCTTTCTCCTTCCACTCCCCCAGCAGCAAGTTCAGCCAATTAACAGTACTGCTCTGCAGGAAGGCTAGGTTTCACCTTTCTCCAGCCAATAGCAGAAAGGTTTAAATGACTGCAACAAATTCAATTCAGATGGTAACGAGCATGTGAAGGCTAAGCTGCCTTGGAATTATCTGAATCAAGTTTAAGTAAGTGCACTTGGGATTGCACAAGCTGATGCAATTGGAGGATTTTCTGCAGCTAAGTGCGTGCTTATGTGATTAGAGGATCTGGACAGCAAATGTGGATTAAAAAAAAAAGCTTGTGTGAGTGCCTGTGTGTGTGACACAGACAGAATCAAACCCTTTACCTTAATCTACAGGAAGCAGGATCCTTAACTCTGCACACCAATTACCAGACCTCAATCAACTTCGTTCATTTTTTTTCTTTTTTTTCCCCTTTAGTAAATCACTAGCAGTCAGTCTCAGTCATCAGAGTTTCATAGTCTTTGTGGTTCACAAAATACATGGTGATGTAAAACCCGTTGTTCTGTTAACTTTTTAAGTGATTAAGAGTAGTCCGCTTTTATCCAATTCCAATTTTGCATATCATCTGTGATTTTGCCTCATACCTGTCCTTATATCGCGGTGGTGGTGCTGCGGTAGCATTGTCGCCTCACAGTAAGACGTTGTCCTGTTCGATTCTCAGCTAAAGTGTCTTCTGTGTGGAGACATGCGTGAATGGGCATGCCTTCGTTGAAGGTTGTGCGTTAGGGCTGGCAACTCAGCACGTAAAAATCTACTGCCAATCATTAGTGGACCGGAGTTCCGCTGTGGCGACCCCTAACCGGGAAAAGCCGAAAGACACAACAACAACTAATGCCCTGTCCTTGAACAAGTAACTTAACTAGATAGTGCTTTGCAGCAACTGGAAATCTGGGTTAGTCTTGCCAATAGTCTCTGGACTGCAAGCCTTCTAACTACCTATGAACCAGAAATTATGGCGTAAAAGAAGGAAATTGATTGTAGTAGACAGGAGCTTCATCATACTAATCATGCTCTATGGAAGCGATCTTTGGCTTCCTTCTTCTTTTGAAAGTTGACAGCATGTTTATTTAGCTGTGAATAAATTGGACAACATGAAGTCTATGAGGTTAATGATAATATTTTAACTATGAATACATTTTTAATTTAGCTTGTTTTTTGCAGGCACACGTGTGTGAAATGCACCATGTCTGAGCTACAGCAGTTTGTTTAGCACTTAGTTCAGATGAGTGGGGCTAACATCTATTAAACAGCTGCTTTCTGAGTAAAGTGATTGATTCCCCTCACAGTCTTCATTTGCCTTCTATGCAACTCTGACCAAGTTATTTTGCCAGACAGTACTCCTGGGCTACGTCTAAAAATGGACATGTGTTCCCAGTGGGCTGTCCCAGGTTGTTAGCAACTGCATCACACATTTGTCTTTTGAATTTCTGCACTCTTCATATAACAACACCATTAAATGCTACTTAATTATGAATCTTACAGCTCTTGTAGTTTAGTGGGTTGAAAAATATATTTTCGCTAAATGTTAGTTTGAAGTAAAGAAAAGTTTACTGTTTCTCATGCTAAGTCTGTTTTTAATGTGAGAGAGTTTTGCTTTATTTATAAAATGGCTGTCGGTGTTTTTATTTTCTGTAAAATTTGAAATAAAATCTTTAAATGAAATCCAAATCTCTGTAATATTTGTAAAAGTAAACAAGAAAACAGAATGTACAATGAACAGGTAGCCAAGTAATGGGAAATTGGTAAGGCTGGTAGGGGCCTAATTCATTACCCTTCATAGGGTCCCATCTGTCCAAGATCTGGCTCTGTTGTTACTGGAAGTATCTGCTGCAAGAATACAGCATTACCACTCAAGTAGGTTAGACCTATACTGAGTGACAGAGGGATAGCTAGTCTTGATGACAGAGAAGACATGCGAAGGTCAAAACTATGATGTAGGTGTTCTGCAGGCATGTAAGCACCCCCTAAAAAATAAAGACATTATGTTGTATGCAGTGATATTTCCAATTCTTGTGTGACCCTGGGGTTGTTGAATAAAAGCTGCTACAGAATTTATATTGTCTAATTGCTTTGCTCTATTCATTGAGCTAAAGAATGAATTAATTCATTAACGGGCCTGGATTGTGTAATATATTCTAAACATGTTGCATTTTAATAGTCTATACATGCGGCTTTTATTAATATATTCCTGCAGTACCTCTTTTTACAGCCTTCAACAACTGACATGGAGTTGACATTTGTCAGGTAATATAGTCTGCATTATCTGGAGAGGTGATCAGCACAGTTGCATATTACAGTGATACTGTCTTCTGTTCAAGATCTGATTGTAAAAGATTTCTGCACTTAGTTAAAAAGTACTGCTCTTGTAATTAGTGCGGAGACGTAACACTCTGACTTGTTAATGAGCTACTTCCTATGGCAAGGGTACAGCCAGGTTTTGAATCTTTCCTCCTTCATTTGCCTATTGTGTGCCACTGAGCAAGTCACGTAACTAGACAGAGCTTAGGAACAATTAGGAATTTGGACCAGGCTCCTTAATGGTCACCTGGACTACATACCTAGCAACTATGAACCTGTTGTTGTTGCTCACCAGCCATTCCCAATTGCATAGCTGATCTAGTTCAGGAAATGTTATGGCAATATCACCAGCACACCAATTGTTTTAAGGCAACACAGGCAATTTATTCTTTAAGGGCAGTAGGCATTGCACTGCATTTCTAGATGAAGCACTGACATGCAAAGTTGCTTGCCAACAACCTCTGCATTCGTAATGGTTCTCTCTAATGCGGGAATCCTTAAATGACTGAATGGTTAAGGTCAGCAACTAAACTCAATAAATTCCTAGTTTGCCTCTTCATATTCAGAGGCCACATTTAGGTCATAAATGCAAGGTGTTTTTTCCCCCCGTCCCCCTGTAATACTGGTTTAAAGAATATCCACTGACTAATTACTGTACCCTATAGTATTTGTTTGGTTTGACTTGTTCTTAGGTTGGGGGGAGAGGGAATTTATTCCTATCTTCCTTTTTAAAACTCAAACTCTAAAAATATAAGGTATGTTTCTGGAGGGGGGAAACAAAGTGCAACACATGAAAACTACTGTATTTCTTTGATTTTATTCTGGTTGCTTAAGTTCCGGTTAACTGAGAGTTTACTGAACTCAGAAAATTTGGAAGAGGCGCTGGAAATACTTTACCAAGGATGAAGTAGAAATAAGATATTTAAAATTCTACTCTGCAGAAAAATGGAGAGATTTTTGAACAATAAATAAGGTCTATGTCTATATGCTATGTTACGAAGTAGCACGTGATGTAAATAAGCATTAGCGTTCATCCCTTTCACCATCTCATTTCAGGTTAACCTCCATTAATCAGGTCTAGTTCCTAAAGACATAAAGAAGCTTTTATTACAAAAATAGTGTTTTTTTCTAAGAAAAGTGGATAAGCAGGCACTGAAAATTAAGTGAGTGAAATACCATCTACAACATATGATAAATAAATGTACATGCATTCTGCTAGCTGATAAGCTCAAAGAGCTACTGTGGAAATTTCAGAAAATAAGGAACATAATAACAGAAAAAAAGAAGCACATCATATCCATGGTGCAGACGGAGAAAGCCCTAATTGCTAACCAGGCAAGTTAGGTTTAACTAGCAACCTGGGTGCTGGATGGGATGATGAGGGAGGCTAGGAGGCAGCAACCAATAAAGAAGCAATGTAAGCGACAGGTAACAAAAGTCAATGATGGCAGTTTGTTGAAATTATGAGAGCAATATATACCCTAGACAGGCAGACACTCTTGCACAAACTCTGCCTTTTAAGAAGGCATCATAAGCAACCTGCAAAATACATACTAAAAAAGGCAGTTTTGTTATTCTGTTACTGGGCCAAACCACTTCTTCATAAACTAAATACGAAATGGTTTGCACAAACACCACTAATTTCCATTTGCTATAGACCAAGTTTTACTGATCCTCACTTTACTCCTGTCATCTAATTTTACTATTTAAATGTATCAGATGCTTGCTCCTCTCAGATTGTGTGGCATTCTCTCATATAACTACCTCTTGCCTGAAGGTTGAGCAAGGGAGACAGGAAGGCACTGCTTAAAAAAACTGATCTAGTCAAGGTTATAGAGACATCTTATTATAATAAAGCCTACAACAAAAGTTGAGATACAATCCTGAAATTTTGAAAGATTAAGCTTTTCTCCAATCGTTAAAAGGCTGATAAATATTCTAACACTTGAATAACCTCACGCCACCTCCTCTGTGGATGTCAGTGGCTCGAAATGGGCCACTCTTTGTGGTACGTAGAAGCATTGGCAACAGGGAGGAACAGATCTCACCTCCTGGCTATAAGTAATTTATGACAGCAGCTGTATTATCTAAAAGCAATACAGCTTTGAAGAAATCTTGTAGCAGCACTTTCATGAAACAACATTAACCACCACCAACTACTTTTCTGGCAAACAATAATTTTCCTGGCTCTATAAGTACGTGTTGGCACTGGTTAGTTTGTCTGTTTGCCAGAGGAAAATTTTAAAAGATGAATGGAAGGTGATGATGCTCCGCTCACTTCATCAAACCAGGCATCAAATAAGAAGGTCATTTGTAAACCTGCCTTAAGGTTATAACTACTGGTGGTGATTCTCTCTCTCTTAGTGGGCTGGCATCAAAAACAGTACCTTAAATAAATTCAAAAAGTGGTAATACTTGAAGCTTTTTTTCAGTATGTACAAATCTTCTGTTACCCAAAATACTAGAGCTGTTTCTTATGACTACTGTCTACAGTTCTGAAGATTTTTTTTTTAGAAGTAAAGAGGTATGCATTACCTTGGTTGTGCACGTTGCCTTTAATGGTTCTATTAATCTGTCCAGTTTATGAAGAACTGCACTAGGACACAAAACTGATAACCGTGCCAGCATGATAAATGTTAACATCTGCAAGAAAATAAGTAAAAATTAATTATGCTTGTATACATTTTTTTTTCAATTTTTTTTCTTAAAAATGCAACTTTTTCTTTTTTTGTTTTAATATGTAATGTAAAATCAAAGGCCAATACATAATTTTCATCAGTTGCTTTTATCCTGCTGTAACTCATATTTATAGCCTAATTTCTGGCCTATAATCATAGCACCATCTCTGACATCCAGGTCTGTCTGATGCTCCCTATCAGCAAGGCATTCTTTTACTATCTGTATCTACTGCAAAGGAAACACATTCAGTGTAGCAGGCAGGTATCTTGTGAGCTATGTTTAAGTAAGACTCTGACCTCTGCAAAACGTTCAAGTTTCTAGGAAGGTTAAGTGCATCTTCTCAGTCTCCTGGACGTGTGTGTGTGTGTGTGTGTGTGTGTGTGTGTGTGTGTGTGTGTGTGTATTTGGTTCTCAGCTCACTTCAGTGACTGGCAGATCTCCTTTCATATACCATAATACATTTTTGGTAATAAACATGTAGCATTACATACAGAATTAACCCAAGGATTATAGTCTTGTTACTGAGGGAGGTAGTTGACAGTATCCTAGCCCAGTTGTAGAGCTGTACCTGGTAAAGAATGATATTTGAATACAATTGGGACCTCTCCACTCTTCTCTAAAGTTGTATAACTACATATTGTGTGAACTGGAACCTAGGGACTTCTCTTCCCTAAAATATGTTTACTGCAACTATCGTGCACAACAGCCCAAGAGTACCACATAACACCTTTTGCAATGATAAACCTTATACACCTACAATACCAGATGGATGACAAAGCCCTTCCCTAAAATATGTTTACTGCAACTAGTGTGCACAACTGCCCAAGAGTACCACACAACACCTTTTGCAATGATAAACTTTATACACCTACAATACCAGATGGATGACAAAGCCAGAAGTACCAGGGTAACTTCTAATCCTTAAAAGTACTGTAAAGCTACAGAGAAATGCAGCAGTAACAAACCAAAAGACTGAACAGCTAAATATACCAAAGCAGCATAAATTACCGTACTAAGCACATTTCCATTTAGGTTTTGACTTATACTATACTTGGATATATCATGTGTGAAACACAGCAGTTATATTGGGGGAGTATAACATGCAGCTGCATATGTTGTGGGAAGTAAATTCCAGTAACATCCATGTGCTGGCTGTCAGTGACACCGCCAATGAATACTATGTGTAACAATAAGTACTTGGTACTTTCCCAGCCTGAAAACAGTGCATTCCTAAATCTGGACTTGGAGGTTTCTGGGATTGAAAGAGCAATGAATCAAGGGGGTTCTAGTGCTGAAAATGAAACGACTCTCCTGGCTTATAATCATTTAATGGTATCGCAAGAGCCACTGTCAATAAGCTGTTACTTGCCTCTTTACAGCAGTGAGACTGTAGTACTGAAAGAACTGGCCAGCTTTTCAAGGACACCCTCCATGCTTGAGAGGAGCTCCTATAAAATGACAGACCACTACAAATCAGAACTTTCTTACATCAAGAAGGAAGCTTATAGCACTGAAAGGAAATGATGCTAGGAAATGAAACAGAAGTACCTTCTTACCCTGGCAAAACAACAACAAAAAAAAAACACCAAAAACAAGGGCGCTGGAGGGAGGGGACAGATACTGAAACTGATTTATTGAAATATCTGCTATTATGTACTTAGGCAACAGTACTATGTTCAACATCAGATCGCTGAAGTAGCCTAAGCTATAAGGCTAGATTACCATAACTTAAAAACTAAAAAGCGAGGAGGAAATGGATGCATGACATTTCACAAATAAAACACAGCTAACAACCACACGAAATGCCATGAATAGGTTAATAGGTTAATAGGTTAATAGGTTAGTACTAAGCTAACTGCCCTTGCGAGCCATTTTAAGCCTAGCCAATTACCTCTTATGAGACTCAAACCCTGCACCTTGTGTTTGTAAGGCAAACACCTTAACCATTAGGCCACCCTCCAAACCCTAAAGAAGAGGGACGCATCTACAAGCAAGCCATTTTTCCACCTGAGTCCTGACCCCATGAATGTAGTGAAATCATAGACCTGTTTGCCATGAATCCATTTTTAATTGTTGTTTTACTGCTCATGGTGAGAGGAGGATTCGTGGCTGTGGACAGCTTGCTATTCTGTGGAACACTTTCATAGATTCATAGATTAGTACTAAGCTAAATGCCCTTGCGGGCCATTGTAAGCCTAGCCAATTATCCCTTGTGAGACTCAAACCCTGCACCTTCTGTTTGTAAGGCAATCACCTTAACCATTAGGCCACCCTCCCAACCCAACCCAATGCATTTAACCTAAGCAAGTCTCTACTTTCAATGCATAAACATAAATGCAAACATTAACATTAAAGCAGAAACAAATCATTAACGATCACTAGTCAGAAATATCAACCATAATTTCAAAATTGACGGCCCAACGCCTGTACGATGGATAATTTGGTGAATCCTGATTCAGAAGTTCAGTTTTGCACTTTGTAATTGCTCATTTTCCCATTGTGTGATCATGGACATGGTATATGTAAGCTGGGGTAGTGTGTTGTGGTCTGACCCCACTATGAGAGATGCAGTGGGTAAACTGTTTTGGTGCTCTCTGAATGCATTCAATTGATTGGAGGTGGAGTGCTTCTACACTGATA
Organism: Protopterus annectens; assembly: GCF_019279795.1. Taxonomy (NCBI): domain Eukaryota; kingdom Metazoa; phylum Chordata; order Ceratodontiformes; family Protopteridae; genus Protopterus; species Protopterus annectens. The sequence continues at coordinate 188,120,110 of NC_056740.1, forward strand.
GCCACCAAGGAGGAGTCCTTATCTACTTTGTTGCAGATTTTCTCTCCTATGTCCAGAATAAAAGAAGGGTTGCTTTTGGCTAGGGGCTTGATTTGAACCTTTAGATATATTGACATGGGTTCAGTGATGTTGCTCGTTGGCTATTACTGGCCTACATGGTAGAGCCATAAAGTTTTGTGGGGCTTGGGTATTCAAAAAAATGGGAGTTTTGGGTGGATAACTGTGATAAAATCAAGGAATTTTTCACTAATTAGGCCGTCTCCATTCAAGAAAAAAGTTCAGTCATTATGCTTTCATAAGCAGACTTAACCTGCTGGAGATCGCATTTCTCACTCAATCACACTTCATTCAATCACACAGAAGCTGGAAGCAAGATAACCACTGAAATATTAAAACCACCTATATTCTAATATATATTCTGAGAGATATTCAAGTTTTAACCAATCACAATTATATATTTACGTTTCTGCAGAATTAAATAGAATGTTGATTTTTTTGTTTTTGAAATATGTATAAACACAAGATTTATTTCTAGATTCTTTACATAAACACTGCTTATTTGCCGATTTATAGAAGCTTCACCCAATAAAGATTTGCATTTTTGCTACTAAGAATTGAAGCTATTTTTAATTGCACCAAGATTTTTGTTTTTGGTACGAAGAACATGAAGCTGTTTTTATTTGCAAAAGTGAAGAAATTTTGATCACAACAAGATTTTTTACTACTGTTTGGCGTTTAATTAACAAATATTTCTTACTACTACTGCTTGGTGTTTTAGCTTACCTCGAATAGCTCAAAAGGCTAGTCTTTCATATTTTTTCTAGTTGTTTTGACCTGAATAGTGAGACACTATCTGATAGTTTAAACTAACTAAACTTTAAAGTGCTCACAGTGCTTCATTTCTAAGCTTAGTAAGTGAATGGAAGCAAATAGTGGAGGATTATCACATTGCAACATGTCTTGCTATGTTTAATATTTTGTATAAATATGGGTAGAAAATGATAAGGTCAGCTTATTGTACTTCTACTATCAATTCTGACTTCTGCCAAATGATTAAATCTAAAATCAGATACATCAACAATTAAGAAAAAAACGCTACACCAAAGGGAAAGACAGCAGTGTCCTTAGCAGCTACTTAACCTCAAATTGCTTATAAAATGAAACTTAAATAGGCTCAAAAATTCTGTAAACTGCTTGCAATATTGGATGAAATCAGCTACCGCTCTCTATTCTTTTTCATTTTATCTAATGTAATGTTATCTTGTTCTATGTTATTAATTTGTATATCCATTTATTCATCTATTACTTTGTCAGGTTTTAAACGTATATCATATTCATGTTGTATGTTTCATAGCTTGTTATCGTGATTATTAGTATTTAAAAAAACACGTTCCCCCGGAGTCAGCAAGCTTCCGTGCAGGAATAGCTTATTCCTGCACGAAAGGGACCATGTTCCCATGCAGCACGGCAGCGCGCCATGCATATGCATGAAGGCATGCTGCTGTGCGCTAAAATGGACATGGTTCTGTGTGCGAGCGCAGGGGGTGTGTCCGTGCAGTGCATGGACACTAAATACGTCCCTGTGTTCAGAAAGTGCCTTATGGCACTTCCAAAGCCATACTGGCATAATATTAGAGCTTAGCTCTAATATTATGCCACTATTTCAGTATCCGCGGACACTGAAATGTAAAATAGAAGCATTTCAGTATCCGCAGACACTGAAAGCAAAATGGCAGTAGGAAAGCAATACAGGGGGTGTGTCACAGCCTCTGTAACACACTCCCTGTATTACTAAAGCACCGTACTGCAGTCTGCAGAAGCAGGTAATGTGTGCAAATGCATACATAATAGGGGATAAATCCCCTAAGTGTACACAAGCCCCACAAAAGAAATAAACCACATACTGAACATGTCATGCATCAGCATGAAACACGCACAATACCTTGAAAACCCAATTATTGCAATAAGTCACAAACACAGTCACAAGTAGTTGTCATAACACCACAATACACATTCTCATAACCTATAGAAAATAATAATAATAATATATCCCTGTTTATAATGCATTAAGGGATGTTTAAGTGTAGTTAAGTGGGTGTGTAGATTACAGCTTAAACATCCCATAGGAGTTAAATGAAAATAGATTAGGGAAAATATCCAAGCTATGATAGTGTAGTGGTTAGAGAAACAGCTTTACATGCAAGTATTCAGGGTTTGAATCCTAAGACAGGCAATTTATTTCATCATGTGATAGTAGTGTTAAACTTATTTTAGTAAATGTACACTATGTGGCAATTAGATTTTGCCAACCAGGGTAGAGTAGCAGTTCCAAAAGTGATATGTCAGTGTAGCAAATATGTGAAACTCCCATATAAACACATGCGCCCCATACACTATAGTCACACCGGAATATAATGTAATGAAAGCACATAGGGAGCTCTCAAGGAAGGTAAATGTTAAAGTATAAATGTGTATGTAAATATTTATGCTACATTACACAATGACTGGCCATTAACATACAAAAATGAGTATGATAATTGGCCAGCCCAAACAGAGTTCCAATTGTAAATCTGAGAGTATGCAAATGGAAAAAGGTCTGGCTGCCTGGATTATTTCCATTTGTATACCATCTGTTTGTGCTATGTGTTACGAGTCGAAGAACTCATATAACATAGCAAGATGATATAAAAAAAATGCAATGGAGATCCTCCTGTCAACAGAGAAAGGAAGATCTATGTTGCCTTTTTAATATATCTCATTATAAGAGTTCATCAACTTGTATAACATGCCGAGATATGTAAAAAAAAAAAAAAAAAAAAAAAAGCAAATGAGATCCCCCTATCTCCGTTACTACCTCTGCACAGCACTGATGTACTGCTTAAGTGTGGGAACATGTCCCTTACGCATGTGCAATACATCAGAAATGGCCCAGAATACTGTAAAACTGTGGAAGGGCAGCATGGAGGCATGATACAATGACATTTTTAAGAAAGGTATGTATTGTTTTTCTTAAATAATGTCATTGTATAATAGCAATAACCCATGGCTGGGTATGGGCTATGCTGGACCTACCCACAGTTGGCATTGTATGGTCATGACGGCATTGCCCTTGTGACCAAACCACACCAAGTGGGCATTGCCCTTGTGACCAAACCACACCAACTGTAGGTAAATCCAGTATTACCCACACCCAGCTGTGGGTTATTGCTTAAATATAACATTATACGTATGATATGCAGAAATGTGCCTTAATCAATTTGCATCCATCAGACCTTGTTCTGCCCATCAAAAAAACAGTTAGCCCTGCCAAGTCTCAAACCCAGGACACTGTCCTCAGCAATCACACCAACATACCACTATACCTTCTGACCTATGAATTGTTATAGTGCTTTAATGAACATAACCAGCATTCAGGTAATTTAACATTAATAAAAAAACAGCGGTCCCAAGTGTTAAACCTATGACACTGAGCATTTTAATCAGAGGAATGTATCAGTACACCAGCTGAGCTGTAGGAATTAATGTTGCTTTTTCAAACATATTATGCAATAGAGGCATACAACATTAGGGGAAAAGTGATGTGGAACCATTTGTGCATTGTATATAGACATGTACACACACACACACACACACACACACACACACACAAATATATATATATATATATATATATATATATGGGTCTACCTGAGATAGTCGACAGGCCATATGACTGAAACTCATTTGGTCGACAGGCAGATTTGCCCCCCTCCCCAATATTGTGCGACCCTGGAGTTGATATATATATAGTTAGGCGGGGTGTGGGGGGCACAGCCCCATTAGGGGTGTGGCGAAGCCCCCCACATAACATGCTTGTCGACCAAATGAACTGTTGACCAAATGAGTTTCAGTCATATGGCCTGTCGACCATCTCAGGTAGATCCATATATATATATATATGTATATGTATATATGTCAGATGAAACATATATATGTAAACGTACAGGAATATAGATCTACATATATAAAATATAATGAAAGGGGGAAAAAAAAAAATATATATATATATATATATATATATATATATATATATATACACACACACGTGTATGTATATAACATGCAGTGCAGTTATATCTCCGAACCATCTCTCTCATCCTGTTAGTGCAAGGAACCTGTACAAAGACTGTAAAAGGGAGGGGGGGGGCACATATACAGACATAGTTAGAAAATCGTTGTTACAAATGAAGACGTGTGACAGCAACAGTGTGTGTTTCAGCAGACAATCACTGAAGGATATGATGATGGGAACTGAAATGTCATGTCATGTATTTACTGACATAAATCCTTGGATCATCACCGTGATTTACCAGACAAATAGAAATAAATTGTGGAACTTAACAAAAGTATGGTCCAAACATCTAGACATTCTGTGGAAAATTTGGTTGTGGAGAGGTATGCTCAGAACCCCTTAATGCAATGAATGTGGAGCAAGCCTGACAAAGTGGGGGGACAAAGGTATGAAAATAGGGACATGTACAAAAGACATCAGTAGATAAACTGAGAACGCTCATGTAGTAACAGTGTATATCCTAACATATATCAACTGAAATATTACAATTCCAGGACTCAACTGCTTCTCATCAGTTACTGACCACAATCCCCACATCATCTCATTGATGTGTCATGCATACATAACAGTTATGGGGACCAGACCAAAGATATTGGCCGCACAACTGGACATCCTATGAATATGTGGACATAAAACAAAGTACAGTTGTGTACCTACCATAAATGTAGATGTTCGAGTGTATTCACTGTTGCAGTCATTACACTTGGGTTATCCTGCTGGCAGGCTACCTGCAGTTGGCCTGAATTCCAAAGTCCTGGTCCGGCGTCGGTTGCTGTCGCCTCTTCCCTGACGTCAGTGCGCCAGGGGTATATAAGATGCAGCAGACGCCATTTCCTTCAGTTTTTCTTGCCCCAGATGTCAGGTGCCCCCAAAAGGGTAGGCTAAAAACATTGCTTAAAAAAAAAAAAAAAAAAAACATGCACTAAAATAAACAATACCTTCATCTACAAGCAAATACACCACATAGGTTGTATAGAATAGAGAAGTACAGATAAGTCCCAGCAAAGAAAGGGGGATGGTGGGTGGGTAACCTGGACTGCAACAGTGAATACACTCGAACATCTACATTTATGGTAGGTACACAACTGTACTATGTTCATTGTGTTTCACTGCTGCAGTCATTACACTTGGGTTGAATCCCAAAGCTGAGGTTGGGCGGCTGGGTCTAAATAGAATTAGGAGTGGCTATGAGGCCCTGCAGAACTGCAGTGGCAAAGCCTGCTCTGGATTTAGAGTAAAGAGGTAAGTGGTAGTGCTTGGTAAAAGTGTGCACTGAAGTCCAAGTAGCAGCTTTCAAAATATCCCTGGTTGGTACCCCTCTGGGGAAGGCTACTGAGGTGGTTGCTGCCCTGGTCGAATGTGGCCTAATGCCCTTAGGCACTGATTTGCCATGTTGTGCATAGCAGAAACAAATGCAGTGTCCTATCCATTTTGAAATAGTCTGTTTTGAGATAGCCTTTCCTTGTGATCCTGCAGCATATCCCACTAAAAGTTGCTCAGTCTTTCTGAAAGCTTTAGTTTTGTCCAAGTAGAAGCATAGCTGTCTGTGTATGTCCAAAGAATGCAGTAGTCTCTCCCCTTTATTCTGGGGAGTTGGATAAAAAGTAGGCAAATGAATGGTTTGATTAAGAGCCACATTGGATACTACCTTTGGCATAAATGTTGGGTTTGTCCTTAGAGAAACTCTGTTCAGATGGAAAATGATAAAAGGTTCCACAGCCATTAATGCCTGTAACTCTGAGACTCTTCTTGCTGAAGTTATTGCTAGAAGAAGAACTGTTTTCCATGATAAGAATTTTATCTTGGCTGTATTGGCTGGCTCAAAAGGAGGCAATGTGAGCTTTTCCAAGACAAAATTGAGGTCCCACGTAGGTATCGGTGCTCTCCTTGGAGGTCTTATGTTTTTGGCCCCTCTGAGGTACTGCCTTAGCAGTGGATGTGAAAAAATAGGTGGTTCCGTATTGTAATGAGCTGAAATGGCAGAGGCATGGATCTTAACTGATGAGAAGAATAGGCCTTTGTCCAGCATCTCAGTTAGGTATTGTAAAATCTGAGGAATATTTGGAACAAGTGGGTCAATTCCTTGTGCCTGGTTCCAAGCACAGAATCTCTTCCATTTTTTTGCATAAGATTTTCTGGTGCTGGGCCTCCTGGCTTCCAAAATAACATCCATAACTGCTTTTGATAGAGGATTGTTCTGAGTGGATATATTATTCGCCATGCAGCCAGATTTAAGGTTCTGATTTGGCTGTGTAGGATATGATTGTTTTGTTGGGTCAGAAGATGAGGAATTTGAGGTAAAGTTCAGGCTGAGCCTTGAGACAAGCTCTTTAGGATTGGGTACCAGTGTTGGCGTGGCCAGTCTGGGGCAATTTGTATCATTTTTGGCTTCTCTTGTCTGACCTTTAGGAGTACCTTGGAGAGGAGAGGCAGTGGAGGAAAGGCATTTACTGTAAGGGTTTTCCAGCTGAATGATAGAGCATCCACCTCCCATTATAAGTCCTTGTTCGGAATCTCTGTAGTTGTGATGGGAGGCAAACAGATCTATGTCTGGGCATCCCCATTTCCTTGTTATCATGCTGAAGACTTGTGGATCTAATTTCCACTCATGAGTGAATCTAGTGAATCAAAACCACATTGCAAAGTATGCTTTCCCACTTGTTCAGCTGCATGCAATAAATCCTGCATTTCTTTGTTTTCAGGACATTCAGAGTTTGTCTGCATTTTCTGTTTTAGCAGAGACATTAGGTATTGCTGACATTTAAGCATATGAAACTGGCAATTTAAAGCCCTTACAGCCAAAGTAACAGAGGTGTAAACTTTTTTCCCCATCTGTCCAGTGCTCTAAAATCCCTATCAGAGGGGACAGGGTTTTTTGCAGTGGAAGCCTTGACCCCTTTGGGACCCTGAGAAATAATTTCTGGGTCAGCAGCAGGGTTTTTATATAGAAATTTGTGAGAATCTGGAACCCTGTAGTACCTATTTGGCTTAACTGGTGCAGGGGGTAAAGAGTCAGGAGACAGACTGGACTCTGAAAATACATCAAAAACAATGTCCAGTACAGGTGGAATAGCAAGAGGTCTGTGCGGAGACAATAAAAGAAAATCTCTGAGCCTTTTCTTAGATTCTGAATAATATTGGCTCTCCCAGTGGAAATGCTCCCTCATGGTGTGCAGGGTTTCCCCAAAAGAATAGTCCTCAGGAGGACAGGCTGAAGGGATAGATTCTTCAGCATCAGAGTCCTCATAGGGAGGAAGAGAAAATCCTTGTTCTGAAGAGGAGTCAGAGGAAATAGAAACCTGATCAGAGGAATCATAATCAGTGTCATGCCTAGGCCTTTTATCAGCAGGGGGATGGGAACCCCTGATCAAAGTAATTAGGTCTTCGGCCATTTTGAGCATCTGTTTCTTAGGCATGGGAGTCTGTCCAGGAGAATGCTGTACTTGTTTCTTTGTCTTTAAAGCTGTTTTAGTCTTTGTCTTGGATGCTGAGGTTGGCTTGATATAAAGCTGTGTAGGTCTGAAAACACCCTAAGAAGCCGATGCCTGCTCAGCGGCTCTGGACCCATCTGAGGGATTAATTTCTGAAGGCCCAATACCTTGAGTATCCAGAGGCCTAGTTGTCTCCACGTGGGAGTCAGAGGCGGCCTGTGGCTCTGAGGTAGCGGGTGTCAGGGGCTGCGAAAGCACCTCACCGAGAACCGGTGAACCGACGACTGGCCTAGAGGAGGCTTTGTCGTCGGGTTTGAACCTCGGATGCCTGTCCTTTTCTTTCTCCTTGCGCTTTTTATGAACTCCGGTCGTTGGCTGTTCCGATGGCATTATATAGTTAGACCTTCGGCCAAAGTAATGAAATGCAAAATTGTACCGACGCTCAATAGTTCATTGGTTAAATCTAGCACAAAACCGACAACTAGCAACGTCGTGGTCAGGGCCTAGGCAAGGAATACAGTAAGAATGAAAATCCTTATGAGGTATTTGCTTCCCACAAGAAATACAATTGTTAACTTTTTCTGACATCGGTCTAGAGCAAGAAAATAGTTTCCCCAACGGGGTACTTAGCTTTATTGAAGACTTCGGATCTGAAAATCAATTTCAAAAATCTCAGGAGTCGGCCGACTGGCACTTGCGAACTGCTTTTGCTTTGGGCACAGCGCGGCAAGAAAGACTGAAGAAAATGGCATCGGCTGCATCTTATATACCCCTGGCACACTGACATCAGGGAAGAGGCGACAGCAACCAACGCCGGACCAGGACTTTGGAATTCAGGCCGACTGCGGGTAGCCTGCCAGCATGATAACCCAAGTGTAATGACTGCAACAATGAAACACGATGAACATCAGTAGGGAAACCACACTGAGCTACCAATCAATGTCCAGACTACAATCAGACTGACATAACACTACCCACATCCAGCTCTGGGGCTGTACACATGCAGTAGCAAATATAACAGGCAGTACAGGGATGTAATACTAGTGGAACACAGACAGTGGTGTGAAAGTGCATACCCCCAAACAAGTGCATCACAGTGACAGCAACGTACCAGTAAGCAAACTGAACATGACAGTATAATACTGTGAAAGCAACCACATACAGTTTGCTACTCACACATTACCCCTACATATACTGCCCCAATTCACAGTGTACTGGGAATCCAAAGGTGTTACATGACATTTTACATTCAGCCCCTACAAGCATACTGACCTGATAGACCACCAGCAGCTGTAGCAGCATGCAGAGTCAGATAGGTAAAGGATGTATGGCACTCACAGCTGCTACTCTCCCTACCCAGCCTAAAAAACAAACACACAACACTGCTACACAACCTTGGCAGTCTGTCTGGTGGCCAGACAGACATACCATCATATGTGCAGATTTCCACAGAATTATGAGGGTGTGGACGCATAACCCTGGCCACCACTGCATACCATGGAGACATATGAGCTGGACAGCTACACATCCTGTGAGGATATATACAGTTGTGACGTATGTTCTGTAGTACTTGCCACTGTGCTATACAGGTGGACAGCAATGATGTGTACATGGTTGCAGTCTGTGCTGGGGAATGGCCATCACACACCAACACTAATCACGTATCCCAGAGCTCTGTATTGTCAGTTATATGTTGTACAACTGACCGAATGCATGATGTTGACAGCCATGTGTCATGCATGTCAACATGTGGGTAATGTGTGGTCTGTGTAACAGATTTTTGCCACCTCACCTGTAAGTATGTGTGTGTGTGTGTGTATACTAGCCAACATCAAAGTGCAGGTATCAATGTACATATGCTATTTTCCTCACACAGGTGTCGATGGGGTCTGGGTTCCCATCCTTTTGAAACAATGTCAATATCTCTGCAGACTCTGCCAATGATGATAGGAATACTGAGGTACAGGTGGAGTTGTCAGGGGCTGAATAGGTGCCATTAGTTGGCATCTCACTCTTGTGCACACCATCACTGCACACAGTGACAATGCCCACACATACCCCATCACCAGTGGCCACATATGATGGACAGTTGGCAGGTGGTGGCATTGAACAGGCTAGTGTGGTAACTATGGCAGGTGTGAATGTAGATACTTGCCATAGCCAGACTGCAGGCAAGGTTCCACACAGGCAGATGGACAGGGCTGCTTGCAGGAGGAATGCTGCTCATCGGGCCACTGTTGCAAGTGCCACAGAAAGAGTTATTAGACGCATGTTCCAGGCTGTCATGGATGCACAGGCACATAGTGAATGTCACAACACAAAAACACTCAGGGTGGTGGATGCAACTCTCCCTGATGTACGTGGTGACATACATGACCTCGTTGGATTCACATGTCAAAATACTGAGGTGTGGCTCCAACCACAAACTAATCACCTTGGGAATCCACATCCCTCCCACCCCCCTGCAAAGGTAACCACCATGACAAACACCTCCAAAGCTAACCTTGGGCTCCTTAAAACAGAGGTGGCTAAGTTCACGGCACCCATGCAAATGGAGAATAGTTGCATGACCACCAGATTATACACCAATGCACTGTATGAACACACACACATATGCATGGATCTCGCCATGACCAACAGAACAAAGACGTTGTCCTCCAAAACAGGAAACCAATGTGGTAGTCCCCTGCCATACACAAACTCGACAATGGAACAAATAAACTGATGCGGAAAAAGGTGAAGTCTCAAGACTGGAACAACTCCTTTATCGGCCTCAACAAAAGGTTGAGATCACTCATCAAATCCTCTACAGCTAGCTATGAAAACAGAATTGCAGAGGATAGGAAAGACAAACACAAGGCCTTCAATAGTTATGTGGATAATCTCCAAGCCAATAACCAGATGTGCTCTGTGCTACTGCACAATGGTACATCCTATACCGAGCCAAGAGAAATTGGCAATATACTGTCCGACAGATTCAATGCCAACCTGACCCCTCTCACCCCCCAAACGTCCAATCACAATACCAGTAGATTGCCAGACACCCAGTACTACTGCTGCACAGGTTAAAATAGCACTGTCCAAGGCCAGGAATATATCTTCTATAGGACCTGAGAATATCCCTGGCTGTGTTGTACATGAACTACAGAGTGACCTGGCACCACACCTTTGTGCCCTGTTCAATCATAGCCTGACCTCAGGCTTTATTCCTAACAAATGGCGCACTGCTACAATCATCCCTCTCCACAAAGTAGCAGTGACTACAGACCCCGGGAACTATCACTCCATTAGCCTGATGAGTCTGATATGTAAAGCTATGGAACACATCGTCATGGACCTACGAAACAAGGATATAGGAGATCCCCAAACTCTGGATCCCACACAGTTTGGTTTTGTGGAGGGTAGATCATGCCTGCTCGACCAGGTCAACTTCTCTGAGTCAGTCACCAGAGCTGTGGATAATGTCAAGGTGGTCATACAACCTACCTTGATCTAGCCAAGGCCTTTGATACCATTCCCCACTCTGGAATCATTGAAAACCCACTAAGGTAGGCATCAACCCCTATATCACTAGGTGGGTTGCAAACTGGCTCACAGATAGACCCACGGTGTGAAAGTAGCTGACTCCAAGTCAGACTGATGACAAGTCACGATTGGGGTCCCACAGTGTTCGGTCCTGGGTCCTCCCCTGTTTGGTATCTACTTCTCTGAAGTGCAGGCCATCACAGGGGTACTCTGGTTAACAAGGTTTGCAGACGATTGCATGTTGGGAGCTATTATTAACTGCCCAAGTGATGTTGACATCCAGCAGAAAGGCCTCATTGAGACCAGCGTATGCTGTCAGAAGCATGGCCTGAAGCTCAATGGCCAAATATGTGTCAGCATCCCCTTTGGGCATAACTCAGTTCCCATAAATCACCACATCGATGGTAGACCACTGAACACAGAAGACATTATACGAGATCTGTGAACACAGGTTGACAGCAACCTCTAATTGGACCACCACACTGCCACTGTGGGCAAACAGTTCTATGTGGAACATCTGATTACTAATGGATTTGCATCCAGGAAGTAGGGGTTCATTGTCTCTCCCTACCCTTCCCTCATTAGGCCAATCATCGGGTACAATGCCCTATTTGGCATGTACCTCAATGGACACCTGAAACAACTGCAGAGGCCACAAACGTACCTCACAAAGATGATCCTAGGCCTGAAACAGTTGTCCTATATAGACAAACTCAAAACACTGCAACTATTCTCTGTCTCATATTGCCTACTTAGAGGCGATCTCTGCTTGTCCAACAAAGCCATGTCTGACCCAGCTCTATCAGAAATGCTACATCCAAGGATATCCCAATCCCTCCGCACCACATCTTCCAGAAACCTCAACCTCATTACCACAATCAACAGAACATGCCAGAGGGATGGGTGCATAACCCTGAGAATTCTCATGCTATGGACTAGATGTCCCATACATGTCAAACAAAGCACCTCACTGGCCCTCTTCAAGAGAAATCTTGCTGAATGGATGGGAAATAGAGAATTCACTTCAGGGATCACTGCAGTGGCTATACTCCACAGAGGCACTGAGAAATAATGTCAGGTGGCACAATGACAAGGTAATCCTCTGACTAGGCTTGTAAAGGCTCCAGGGTCATTAGCCTAGTACACACCTATGAACCTAAACATCTGGATATCCCATAGACATCTGTACAGAGGACAGGAATGGCCTGCACAATGGTTTAACATGCTGCATGTGAGACAGATGCCATCACCATGCTATATAAGGTAATGCCATCAGGAGTTGGAAAACAGACATGGATGGTACACCAATCAAAACGCTATCAGCCAAACAGGATATGATCTTTGGTCAAAGGGATGGACAAACACACATACACAGTTGCCAGTACTGAGAATAGAACCCCTACTGGTCTAGTTATTTCTACTACAGTGTTACGCAGATATCAGATGCGCCATGGAGCTTACACGAGTTCTCCTCGTCCCAAGTAACCTCTAAGGTGAATGACATCAGCAGGCCTAGTAAAGTAGGGTGATGGGACAATTACTGGGTGGTACACAAATATAAATGGTATAACCCACACAGTACATGATTCACATACACACACATTTGGAAATAGTGGGATTAAAATTCCTGCCTATCTAGTTATGTCTACTATAGTGTTTCGCAGTTACTGCATGCGCTACAAAGCTTTCTGAACTTTCACATGGCCAAAGCTGCTGATAACTGCACAGCTGAGGTATAGTATTACAGGAGGCAGTAAGTCTGCCTTCTGTTCCACCCTTACATCATGATAGTTCTGTCTTGCACTTCAAATGGCATTATGGCTTGGCACTTCACCAGGTTAATATATCAATAAGTGTGGCACAGCTGGGAGCTGTCAACAGTACTCGTTCATCACAGAAGTAGCCCTAGTTCTTACTAGTTATGTCCACCCCTTCCAGCATGATTGCAGTGTATATTTTCTGTGCTGTCACCCATTACCCTGGTGCACTTGTCCATACTGAGGCATTGTTGCAACTACCTCTTGTACACAGACAACCCTCCTCTCTAAACTCCAAACTTTCAGACCTGTGGGAGTTACCCGTATATCACCCAATGTGGACATAAGCACTCTCCAGGAAAGACTGGACTAGCAGCTCAACGGGATACGATCAACACCTGCACCACACCATGTGGAACACATAGCTCACCATGACACCCACTTTGACAGCCATGACATACAGTGAAAAGCCACACACCCACCTTCACAGAGGCACTCAATGGACATTTACCCAAACAGCACAGACCAGCAAGACACACCCACTCAGACACCATGACATGGCACATGCCAAAGGACACACATTTAACACACATTTAACCTACACAGTGTGCCCCTCAAACTAAGCTCCTAAGGCTAACCACTTTGCACAATACAGTACTCATGGGTAACTGACTACTAAGGCATGCACATACCCCACTCACTAAGTTGAATATGGAGCGGGTAACAGCCAAATATCTATCACATGCCAGCATCCAACACATGACACAGCCAGTCATGCCACTCCACAACAGCTATGAGTATCACTCAGTATCCATGTGGGTGCGAATGACTTGGGGCACACCTCCCTGGGACTACATGACAGGAGACATAATTGAACTCTGATTATGTGGTCCAGGCAGGTGTGACAGTAGCCCTGAGCCGTATACTGCTGTCACTCAGAATGATGCTGCGGTACTATCAACAGAAGATTGACTGCAACACTGGCTTATGTGTTTTGTGTCATTCTCAGGGGATCCAGTATCTCTCTGCTTGGGATGACATGATTGACAGAACTCAATCCCCCGGATTCACGAGGCTCCATGTCAGAATAGCGTTATTCCGACATTGAGTGGTTCGTGCCCGTGCAGAGCAGCAGCATGCCATGAATATTAATGAAGGCGCACTGCTCAGCTCTTATGAGGACATGGACCTGTGTATGAGTGCAGGGGGTTGTGTCTGAGAGCAGAGCTCTCACAATATACATGCCCCCTGCACGGAAGTCAGCAGCAGCGAGAGTGTGTCTGCGGACACTACTGTTAAGTGTCCATGGATAAAAAACACAGTAAAACAGTAAAGCACACACGATACATTCCAAGTATGCAAGAGCAATATTTAAAATCTATCCCTATTTGTTTCCCCATCATTATATGCTTTCCCCAGAATGTGTGCAAGTACAAGGTAATGCAAAGCCCGTCATGTTATCAATGTTCACACTGCCCCCCACACAGATAAAGGTGCAGAAAGCAATGTCCATACCCCTAGTAAAATAGTCAAAACACACACACAAAAAAAAAAAAATAAACAGCCCTTGCAGGTCTTGAACCCAGGACCCCATACACCAGTCAAAATACTTAACCACTAAGCCATTTGCAATGTAGAATATTATGTTTTTCCTAACATATCATGCACTCTGGCTATTAAACATTAATGGAAAATAAATGTCAGTCCCAGGTCTTTAACCCAGGAGCCATACACCATAGTCAAAGCAATTAACCAGTAAGCCATGCGAGCTACAGAATTTTATGATGTTTTTCCCAACATATTATACAGTCCGGTTATTTAACATTAATGGAAATAAAACTGTCAGTCAAATGTCTGTTATATTATATTTCTGTCTGTTTTATTATATTTCTCTCCATGGTAGTGTAGCTGGTGTACAATGGATGCGTGAGTGCATATCACATGTGTAACCACCCATGTATACACGTGTCCCATACAGTATACTCACGCCCCTTGCTACTGTAATGACACCACATATAGGCACGTTATGTAAAGGAAATAATATACACCTGGCATGCAACAAAATATACAGGTCTTGCAGGTCTTGAACCCAGGAAACTGTACACAATAGTCAAAGCATATAACCACTAAGCCATCTGAGTTGTACTGTTTTATAATGTTTTCAACCACAGCATGCAGTGCAGTCGGTTTATAATAGGGAAGGAAGATTGTGGAATCAATAATGATTTAGTTGTCAACAACCTGCAGCTCCGTCAAAGCCAACAGCACCTTAGCACAATTCTGGACCATGCCAGATGAAGTTGGGGAACCAGTCTATGGGCATACAAACACATTGGTAATGATACAAAGGGACCCATGCCACTGACATCTGCTGCCCACCCCACACAGTACAACTAATAAGTGCACAGTACACTTCTACAAATTCAGGATAGGCCATACACAATGGCCAGGCATACACTGACCTCTTAGCAATATAACTAAAATGACTGAAGATAGTAAAAACAGACAACCAGCCATCAATACATACAAATGTTTTAATGTGTTTTGCTGCCAAGCATTACAACATTACAAAACATATTTGCCTTAAATACAAGAAGTAGCTGACACTTAATTATGTATGTTCTTAAACAGCCTCCAATTACACTCCTCAGTTAACCCCCTCTGGATACAGTATCAAATGATACAATGGAAATTGATTCTTCACATAACAATGGTTCTGTTATAAGTGTTTAATCAAACTGGGAAATGGACCTTTTCCAGAAAAGTACATTGTAACCCACTACAGTCCCCATGGTGAAATGTATGAAAAGTAACAGCTATAGAATGTTTGTCCATGTAATAACGAACATGTCTCACATGTTCTAACAGACTGATTCTAAGGCATGTCCTACTATTCCGCAGACCCACCTCTTGACTGTAAACATGCTGTCCAGCCTTTGCTCTCATATGTATGGCACCTACCTTAATTAATGAGTCTTATTCCACAACATCACTGGGATGATAGCAGGAATGTCAGCACTAAATACTGATAGACCATACCTATCAACCTTCTACTGTATGACAACTGGACAGAGCCTGTCATAAGTAGAGGACAGAGGTCCAAACACAGAGCCACATTTGAAATATTGCTGTTATACACTGAGAACGTTGCTGGTGTTACAGGGTTAGTTGCAACATCTCTATTCTGAGGGATATGAAGTCAGAAACACAAATGGATGCTGCCATTTACTGGCAGCAATGACCAGAGCATGCCACTGATTTGCCAAGGACAACACCTGTCTGAGTAACACCAAATATAACAGGCAAACCTCTTGCCATTATGTGGCTAGGCCTACAGTTCAGAGCTATGCAAACACATAATTTTGTCAGACTGAAATCCATGCAGAAGTAGCATGTACACACAAAGCCAATAAAGCTAGCGCTATTCACACCACATAACAGCAATACTCACATTCGCTCCCTAAATCTGTAACCTTCTCCACCATTTAGTTGACCTGTCTCCACAAGTCCTGTTGTAAGAGCTATTCCCACCTGCTGTGTGTAACACTCAGTAGCCATACACCTCCAGGATGTGTTCCTCACAGGCAAGGGAAAGGGACAACACCCACATTAAGTACTCAATTATAGGAGTGTTGCCATGACATTGGCCATTGGAAGAACCACCCAGCTGCTCTGCATGGAATTTGCAAGTGGGGAACACCAATTGGTGCACAGGCCATCACCTGGTCAAGAGCATTAGCTGCAAAGGGCATGCAGACACCTATTCCAAACATCTGTCTACCAGTAATCCACATTAAGAAAACAAAAAGAAGTGGAGCAACCTTCTGATACAACCCAGTGCAGTGTGACATAATAAAAAGGTATGTGAAACAAGTCAACATATGAGTGAATGTAGTATGTGTTTTCTAATAATGGGAAATAGGATTTTGAAAGATTTATGCCTGAGCAAGACTTGCTGTAGTGATGTCCTGCTAAACAGCACCTATGGCCATAGCATCTGCCTCTCTCTGCTGTGACATAGAACACAGCTCAGAACCCTAATTCACCCCAGGAAAGGACAGCTCATGTATGACAAACACTGGAGTGTCTGTCCAACACTACTGACTGTGCCACTGCTAGGCCAGATACAGGGATACTGTACATATGCATATGCTACCCGTGAATATGAGTATGATGCACGTTTGTCATATAAATCTAAGCGACCTATATAGTGTATATACACCTTCCATAGCCAGAGAACAGGCAAGATTCCACATATGTAGATGGACAGGGGTGCTCATAGGTGGACTGCTGCCCATCATGCCCCTGCCACAAGTCCCACAGCAGGTGTTACCAGACATGATTTGGGCTGTCATGGAGGCACAGGCATGTCTCAAATCTAATACTGGACATATTCTCAGGGTCACAAATGCAACTCTTCATGCTGTGTGTGACAACATCCTTGATCTTGGAGATGCCCATCATTATGCTGAAGTCATAGACAGTTGGGTGAGATGGTGGCAATCCTCGACTGTGGGATGCCTGTGCCACAGCATGTGGCGGGAGTTAGTCATCAGCCATGTGGACGTAGGACAGCACATATGCTGGGAGTACAATGGTGTAAAACTGTAAACCATGGCCACATTTGTCACTCACACACAGTCAGAATACTGATCTCTCACACACAAACATGCACAGTTGGCACAACTGAGATTAGAACCACTACCTACCTAGGTCTTGCTATTAAAGTGCTCTGCATTTATTGCACATGCCATGGAGAAAGTAGGGTGAAGTGTGCTCCACAGTTCCTCTAAGGTGAACAACATCCACTGGCCTTGCACAGTATGACAATGGGAGATGTCCTGGGTGAGAATGGCCAGGAAATACTATCAGCTACAGAAGTATACACAATGACCAACACAGATACAGCCATACACACATTTGCCACACCTGCGGTAAGCAGCCCTGCCTATCTCTTCATTCAGTCCATACTGTTACAGAGTTTTGGCACACAGCACATGCCTTATTGGGCTGAAGAGTGTCATCAGTTACCTGTATGGTTGATGGTGACAGCAGTCCTCATATAGTAGACCTTGGGACATGTACTGGGGGTACCATGGTGTAAAAATATTATACCCAGCACCCCACCCACATTGGATATAGTACTCACTCATAACCATGATAATGCTATGACAAACCCACAATCACATATTTACCAGGAATGAGATTCAAAACTTTGCCTGCCTATCTAATTATTGCTATTACACTGATATGCATTTATCGCATGTGCCACAGAGCTAGTAGGGTGAAGATTGCTTCATGGCTCTCCTAAGGTGAGCAACATCACCAACCCTTGTAATGTATGGTAATGTGCAGTGTATTTGGAGAATGGGGCCTCAGAATGCTGTCTCCTACAAATATGCATATTCACACACACTTGCAAACACATACACACACATACTCACATTTGCCAGGACTCAAAGTGTAAACCACATCTGTCTAGTCATTGGTAGAACAGTGTTATGCTGGTACTGCAAGCTCAAGGCAGCCCACAGGGTGAAGAGTGTCACAAGGTACCTTTGTAGTGCAGTACAGCAGCAGCCCTTTCTAAGTATAGCAATGGAGGGTGTAGTGGGTGAGAAGGTCCTCAAAGTATTTTCAACTACAAGTTTACAAACTCACAAACACTGTTATACTCAGTAATGCACACAGACACATTTGTTAGTACTGAGGTCCATTGGTGCAGGTGTCCCTGGGTGTGTACCAGGCTAATGTCCATGGAGATATCAGAAGAGTAGGGCATGTGAGTACACTGGTGGTATGGCACCTGACATTTGTCAGCATGCCATCAACTACTGCCACCTGAGTGATCCCCAAGGTGACAGTCATATTCACCATCCACTCATCTGAATTTCTCTTGAAGAGGGCCAGTGAGGTGCTTTTATTGACATGTATGCAACATATACCGCATAACGTGGCCAGTGTCTGGGTTATGGACCTATCCCAAGCATATTCTGTTGAATGTGGTAATGCGGTTGAGGTATGGCTTGTGGGGCATACAGATTGGAGTTTCT
Source organism: Protopterus annectens (assembly GCF_019279795.1). Classification (NCBI taxonomy): domain Eukaryota; kingdom Metazoa; phylum Chordata; order Ceratodontiformes; family Protopteridae; genus Protopterus; species Protopterus annectens. The sequence goes on from NC_056740.1 coordinate 188,138,987, forward strand.
GAGCTGTGGCATTTGTAACACAGCTGGGCAGGCATGGCATTGTCAGTTAAGCAGGTATTACCTGTAAGTAGCCAAGATGTGACTGGGAACACTTGGAGGTTTTGGCATCTTTCCATATCAGACAGTTGTTTCATGCCTAGGGTCATACATGTCAAGTACACTTGCAGCCTACCCAGTTGTTGATGGTGTCTACTGAGTTATATGGCAAATGGGCCACTCGACATGCTGACTGGCCTAATGAACAGGGAGTAGAGGGAGACACTGACCTCTTCATTCCTGGATGACACACCCTTAGATGTTAAGTTGTCTCTCTCGCCTTTATTCTTGCTGGTTGGGTTCGGAGCCGATCTTCGGCTCCGACTCGGCCATTTTCTAAAGTTCGAGAACTACTTACTGGCTCGAGGCCTCCCTATATCCCACAATGCCTAGCGCTAGATCCCCAGATCTTGTTTGCCGCTTCAACTATGAGGTTGCGCTTTACTGGCTCAGGTCGTATTCTTCTTTTTGTAATATTAGCAGTTAAATTTTTAGTGTATTTTTCAAGCCTTTCTTTTGTTTAAGTATAGTAGTACTGTTAGATAGTCTTAGTATCCCTGTGTTTCTGCCCTTTAGGAACTCGTTTTACTTAGAGAGTTTCTCCGCCCCCACCCCTCTATCTCTCTAAGTAGGCCATTTAAATTAGAGGCTATCCCCTTCCCTTTTTAATCCTTTTTCCAGTAGGAAGTAGTGCTTAGCCTTTATAGTTTAAGACAAAATTCTCGTAGTTTTGTTAATTTTTTTGTGTGAAGGTGTGGGACTAGTGTGTGTGTGTGTGACTGTGTGCGTTTCTTTGCACTAGTCTAACATTCCTCTTTTGGTATCCCTTTTTCTTTACCATGTCAAAGGATACCAAGGTATCAGGGTTCAAGAAGTGTGACTCGTGCTGTCAGAAAATGTCTCTGACAGACGGTCACACTTCTTGTGTTTATTGTTTGGGTGCCCTACACCTGCAGGACTCTTGCTCGGTATGTCATGCCTTTAGTCCGAGAGTCCTGCGGGAGCGTAGGAACAAATTGATTCTCAGGGGGTTACTAAAACCCGAGGGGTCTCCGGCGAAGTCTCAGCCAGCCAAAACCCCTAAGCCCACCAAGCCATCGGCTCCCAGTACAGAGCCGTTGTGAGGTGGCGCGTCTGCTTCCATTTCGGTTCCGGCCAGAACCGAAGTATCAAAATCTCACTCAGCTCCGACCTTGGTTTCGGAGCCGTCAGGGAGCCGTAAGTGATCTAAGTCACCATCCCTAGAGTCGATTCGCTCGGCTCCGGGGTTGCCTTTGCTACAGTCTGAATGGAGTCATCGGTCCCACTCTTCTCGGTCCTCGAGCCTATTCGATCATGACTTGGAGAGAGTGGTTAGTAGACTCCTCAAATCGCAGGCCCTGGCTAAAATGTTAGCTAGCCCTCCTCATCAGGCTGTGGCTGTTCCTGTTTCTGTAGTAGTTCCTCCTCCGACTCCTCCTGTCAGTTCGGAGCCAGAGCTTGTTGGGGCTCGGATCTTGGAAACGTCTGCACCGATGCTTCCCCTTTCGGCTCCATCGTCTGCTCCGATTTCTTCAATGGTTCCGTCCTTGGAGGGATCTGGGCGCCGGGACTTCCTCGTCGGCTCCGAGGGGGCGAGTAGCATTGGACCCTTGTCCGACCCCGTTCTCCCTCTCGGAGCCTCGGCGCAGGAAAGCTCGGCTCCTACATCGGCCTCGGAGCCGTCCCTTTCGGTGCCAGAGAGGATTCCTGTCTCTTCGGAGCGGGGGCCCTCTTCTCTGCCAGACAGGGGCGCCTTCGAGGTCATGAGGAGCATGCTGACTTCTGAGTCTGCACCTCGATCAGCCCCTTCAGCTCCTCCCCCTATGGTGCCTGCTTCGGTCTCTGCCCCTCCTCCAGACCCCAAGCGAGGGAATCAAACGCTCCAGGTCACCCCACTGGGTGTATCTTCCTCTTCCGAGGCCTCCCCTGAGATTTCAGAGGAGCCCCCTTGAAAGAGGAAATGTAAGAGGAAACATGTTGACTCCCCGAGTCTGTCACGTCAGATACTGACTTGGGAGGATTCGGAAGGGTCCCCAAGATCCCCCTCTGAGGATGTCTCTTTCTCAGACATCATTGAGATCCTTAAGCAGAGGGGGAACTGGACTGCCCTTAACCCTTCTGAGGACGAGTCGGTATACTTGGATACATTTGGTTCCCGACCCTCCACCTCCTGGGTGTCTCCTTCTTTCGATCCATTGATGGACGTAGTGGCTCAGAAGGCATGGTCAGCTCTGGACATGCTGGAACCAGCCCCCTGCAGGCCCACTAAGTTTATTACGGCCCCTTAAAATAAACAGTTTTTGACAAAGGGTGTCCCCGTTGATGCCATGGTGGTAGCAGCTGCCACGAAAAAGGAGTTGGCTGACACTTCTGTACCTGTCCATCCCCCTAATAAAGAGTCTAGGACGATGGACAGATATTGAAAGCGGATGTTTTCCTCAGCGACCTTCTCCATGCGGTCGCTGAATTACTTGTGCCACTTCACCTGTCTTCAGAGGGATCTCCTCAAGGAGCTAGGAGATACCCTGCAAGATCCATCAGCTGCGGGGGCTCAAGACAAGATTAACTCCCAGCTGGCGACTCTTAATTCAATCGTCAACTCCTCCATGCAGCTCATTTTGTATGCAGCTGATGGGGCGAGTAGGGCCGCAGGCACAGGCGTGGCTTTGAGAAGACATGCCTGGATGTGGTTATGTAACTTCGCTGATCCCTTCAAGGCATCTTTCACCAACACCCCTTTTGATGGTTCTGCTCTGTTTGGACCTCAGGTGAAAGATACCCTTACCAGGTGTGAGCAGGAAGGCAAGACTCTCTCTGCTGTGGGAGTCTGTTTTTCCACTCCCTCTAGACCATACCCTAAAGGTCAGAAGAGTGGAAAGATGCGGTTCCGGAAACCCCAGGGAGCTGTGCCTGACAGACGTGGTGAGTTTCCCTCCAGAGGCAGAGGAGGGAACAACAATAAACGCCGCCCGCGGGGCAGAGGGGGTCCGCAAAATAAGGGCAGCAGAGAATCCTTCTCTGACAAGCCCTTCCAGCACTCCTGAGGGGCTGCCTGGCTGTCCGCCTTCGGAGGCAGTCGGGGGAAGGTTGTCTCTGTACCCAGAAGCCTGGCGTCTCATCACTCGAGATAGATGGGTACAGTCTATCATATCCGGAGGTTACAATATCCCCTTTGTCCACACCTCCTTACAATCAAACAACCCCATCCCAGATGTTCCACCCAGTCTAAGGGAACAGGCAGTACAAGAAATTTCAAAACTGCTAAAAAAACAGGCCATCCAACAAGTCCCAGCAGACCAGCAAGGATCCGGAATTTACTCAAAGTTCTTTTTGGTACCAAAAAAGACAGGGGACTGGAGACCCATTTTGGATCTCAGCAGACTAAACAAGTCTGTTCAAAGAACGAAGTTCCGGATGGTCACACTTCAGTTCATTCTACCCTTTTTGGGTCTGGACAATTGGATGTGCTCCATAGATCTTCAGGATGCGTACTACCACATCAAAATGGACAGGCGTTCCAGAAGGTTTCTCCGCTTCCGGCTGGAAGCCAGTCATTACCAGTTCAGAGCCCTGCCCTTTGGTCTCACCACTGCCCCCAGGGTGTTCACCAAATGCATGGCAGTGGTTACCGCTCACCTGAGATGGCAAGGATTCCAGGTGTTTCCATATCTAGATGACTGGCTCCTTACTGCTACCACCAGGCATCAATTGATGAGAGCCAGGGATTATACCATCCAAACATGCTCCAACCTAGGTATCTCAATAAATTTCGAAAAGTCTGCATTGTCGCCTTGTCAGTCTTTAACCTTTATAGGCACAAGATTAAATACGAAAGATCTGTCTGCAAGACTTCCAATAGACAGAGTGGCAGACATTCGACGACACGTACAGGTATTATTAGGATGCAGAAAGATTCAAGCCAGATTCGTCCTAAAAACCTTGGGCCTCATGGCAGCAGCGATCATATTAGTTCCCCTGGCTCGCTTTCACATGAGGATTCTCCAGTGGATGCTTTTCACCCAATGGTCCTTTCAACAACTCCCTTTGTCTCACAATATATTAATCACACAATCGTCCAAAGACCACTTGGCTTGGTGGATGGTCTCCTCATCAGTACCCCAGAGCAGACCATTTGCCCTTCTTCCTCCAGTTGCCACGGTGACCACGGATGCCTCCCTGATCGGGTGGGGGGGGCATTTTCAGGGCAGGACTGTCCAGGGCACCTGGCAACCCCACGAGTACCACTTGCACATAAACGTCTTGGAGATGAGGGCGGTGCTTTTAGCATTGCAAGCTCTTCAGAACTCTCTACCCACTGGGACCATTGCAATTCAGACAAACAATATGTCGGTAGTATGGTACATCAACAAGCAGGGCGGAACCAAGTCATATCCCTTATGTCGAGAAGCACTCAGACTATGGCAGTGGGCGATCTCCTCTCAACGGTTTCTGACAGCAATGCACATCCCTGGGAAGTCCAATGTCATAGCGGACAGGCTAAGCAGAGCTATTCTCATGCCTCATGAGTGGTCTCTCAATCGGACAGTAGCGGACAACATCTTCCGCAAATGGGGTCAGCCTTGCTGCAACCTTTTTGCAATCCATCTCAACAGCAAGTGCAACAATTTCTTCACTCTCTTCCCTCTTCCTGGACAATCCCCCAGAGACGCTCTAGTTCACGATTGGCCCCAGGGACTTCTGTATGCATTCCCAACCTTTCCCCTAATTCCCAAACTAATTCAGAAAGCTACCGTGCTGGGTTGCAGGATGATCCTCATTGCCCCCTACTGGCCCCGACAAATCTGGTTCCCATTCCTGCATCGTCACCTTCTAGAGCAGCCTTGGAATCTGGACCTAGTTCCAGACCTCCTGATCCATCAGTCGGGCAGGCTGCATCAATCTCTTCAGTCTCTCAACCTCACTGCTTGGTTGCTCCACTTCCAACCTTAGCCAGGCTTCCCAGTATTTCCAATTCAGTGCGTGAGATTATCCTTTCTTCGCACAAACCTACAACCACGAAGACTTATGCTAGTAAGTGGAAACGTTTTTCTTTCTGGGCAGAGGCTAGAAATATAGATCCTTTTACGGCCCATGTCCATAACGTTCTAGACTTTTTAGCAGAACTTTTTCAAGCGGGCTCCTCTTCTGCCACCATTTGGGTTCAATTAGCGGCAATCTGTAATTTCCATACGGGCCTGTCAGAAACCAGCATCATGTCCCATAAGCTTTGCAAAGCCTTTCTTAAAGGAACAATCTTGCTCAGGCCTCCAGTGAGAGATCCCCCACCTCCGTGGGACTTGAATTTGATCCTAGCTTCCTTGATACTGCCTCCTTTTGAACCGGCAGCTTCCTGTTCCTTGAAATTGCTGTCTTGGAAAACCCTCTTTTTGGTGGCCATTACTTCAGAGAGGAGAGTTTCTGAACTTCAAGCCCTATGTGTTCGTCCTCCTTACCTAATTTTCCATAAGGATAGGGTTTCACTCAGGACTAATCCTTTGTTCCTTCCTAAGGTCCCCTCCGAAAATAATTTGAATCAATCCATTGATCTGCCAGTTTTTTTCCCAAATTATTCCAACAAGGCTGAACACAGATTACACCAGTTGGACGTTCATAGGCAATTACGTTTCTATTTGCATAGGACTGAGCAGATAAGGAAATCAGACCAACTCTTCCTGTGCTATGCGGAGGGTAAGCAGGGTTGACCAGTGTCTAAAGTAACCTTATCCAGGTGGTTGTCCTCTATTATTACCCTTGTTTATCAGTTGAGAAATAAAGAACTTCCTGCTAAACCTAAAGGCCACTCTACTAGGGCTTTAGCTACGTCAGTAGCCTTTCAAGCAAGACTACCAATGGAAGCCATTTGTGCGGCGGCCACATGGGCCACCCCTCATACCTTCATTTCACATTATAAATTGGATGTGGCCTCTAGGAGTAGAGCTGATTTTGGTTCCACTGTGCTCAAGAGTCTGTTCCGATGAGCCACCCAGGACTGAGGTGCTAGGGACGCTGTCCCAACCAGCAAGAATGAAGGTGAGAAAGACAACTTAACATTAAGAAGTTATGTACCTACCATAATGTTCCATGTTAGTTGCCTTCTTCTCGCCTTCTTTCTTGCGTCCCACCCTCCATCCCCCTAGCCTAGATGGACAGAGAAGAGTTCTACTATGAGTCTTGTCACTGGCTGAGCCTTAACCGTTTTATGTCCTCTACCTTTTCTTTAGCCCTATAGCTGAAGTCTTGCTATTGGGACGGTTGTCCTCTTGTATTGTGATGGTGTTAGGTCTTCCAAACGAGATCTGGGGATCTAGCTCCAGGCTTTGTGGGATATAGGGAGGCCTCGAGCCAGAGAGCTTTAGAAAATGGCCGAGTCGGAGCCGAAGATCGGCTCTGAACCCAATCAGCAAGAAAGAAGGTGAGAAGAAGACAACTAACATGGAATGTTATGGTAGGTACACAACTTCTTATTATGCAATGTGCCACATGGAAGGACTTTCTGTCCACAGTGGCAATGTGGTGGTCAGAAGAGAGGTTGCTGTCAAGCTGTGTTCACAGACCTCCTACAAAAACATCTGTCATTGGACTACCACCGATGTGGTCATTTGTGGACAACACATTGATTCAACAGGGGATTGGGACACATTTCTTGACACTGAGACTAAGGCCAGTGTTCTGACAACAGTTGGAGGTGTCAGTGGCGACTTTATGCAGGATGTTAACATAATCTGGGGATATAAACACAGCCCCCAATTAGCAATTGTCTGCAAACATTGTTAACCACAGTTCATTCCTGTTGGGCTGGATATCAGAGCCACACACAACACAAGACTAGACACAGGACAAGAACCTGTGGTACTCCACACGACTGTTTGGCAGTCTGACACCACTCATGACTGTTTTGCAGTCTGACATGGAGTCCACTGCTTTCACACTGAGTTCCATCTGTGAGCCGGTCTGCAGACCACTTAGTGACATAGGTATTAATGAATAGATGAGTGCGTTTGCCTATGACTCCTGAGTGTGGAATTGTATCGCAGGACTACAAGGGCCACATATCTTGTTTTGGACTCCATACTGTTCTATAGTAATATCACATGACAAACAGATTATAGGACTGACAAGTGTCCACAGCTACCACAAAAGTGGACCCTGTACAGTGGACATTTGATAGTTTGCTGGGTGGACCACACAAAAGTGTAGCAAAACCCACCCCCAATGGATATTGATCACAATGTTAACACAACCACAGACAGACACAGATACAGAGAGAGACAGACACATGCACACGCACACACACACACACACACACACACACACACACACGATAGGAATGAGATCCAAACCCCTACCTAACTAGTTTACTGCACTGTAGTATTAGGCATTCATCAAACATGCCACAATGCTTACATATTTGAGAGCACACCAAAGGTATCTTTAAAGGTGAGTGACATCAGCAGCAGTGATAAAGGAGGAGAAAGGGAAGTGTAGTAAGTGCCAATGGCCTCAAAATCATGTCTCTTCAACTACAGACACTCTCACACAAACATACTTTTACATTTGCCAGGACCCAGATTAGAACTCCTACCTAACTAGTTTACTGCACTATAGTGTTATGCATTTATCAGATGCGCCACGAAGCTTAAATATGTGAAAGCTGTCCAAAGGTATCTTTAAAGTTGAGTGACATCAGCAGCAGTGATAAAGGAGGGCAATGTGAAATGGAGTGAGTGGGAATGGCCACAAAATCATTCACCTACAAACACACACACAGACACACCTTTACATTTGACAGGATTGTGATTAGGATTGCTACATAAATAGTTATTGGTACTCTACTGTTGCAGAGTTATCACAAGTACAACAGAGCCTACAGGGGTGAGGGCTAACAAAAGGAATTTGTACAGTGACTGACTGCAGCACATGTTCTGATATTGGGTAATGGGATGTGTACTGGGTGGGGATGGAATAAAACAGTAATTCCTTCACACACACACACACACACACACACACACACACACACACACACACACACACACACACACACACACACACACACAGTTGGCAGGACTGAGATTCGAAACCCTACCTATCTACTTATCTGCTTTAGCAAGTTATGCATTTATGGCACACGCTATTGAGCTTACAGATCTGAGGCTTGTCCAAAGGTACATCTAAGGTGACATACATCAGCAGATAGTGTAGAGTGGGACTATGGGATGTGTACTGGGTGGGAAAGGCTTCATAATGGTACTGTCTCTCTCACTGTCTGTGTGTCTCTTCCCCATGTGTATGTGTGTGTATGTTTGAATTACTGTAGTATGTTGGCCTTAGATACGTGTGCGTATCACACAAAACAGATGGAGATTTACCACATATTTACCACCTACAGCTGGTTGTGGGTTTTCCTGTCCAGTGTGTGTGTGTGTGTGTGTGTGTGTGTGTGTGTGTGTGTGTGTGTGTGTGTGTGTGTGTGTGTGTGTGTGTGAAGACCAAACAGTTTACATTTTATGTGTGTGCACAAACATCTGCAGATAACAGATATCTATGGTCCACTGTGGTGTCAGACATGGGCTTTATTTCTCTAAGTGTAGGAGCATGCCCAGTATGACCTTCTATATTGCCTGTGGGAATCCATTCTAGTGGGAGCTGTACTCCAGTTCAGGGATTTGTGTGCTACAGCTACACCTAGCAAGCTATTTTTGCAGGATTTTTGTATATAGGTTGCGAATATGGAGACACAATTGGCCCAAACATGGGGGGATACTGTGTGTAACTAAGTTTCCTATTAGTGTCTGTGTTGCTTGTGTAACATGTTCTGTTTTAGCATAGATTTTTGGACATATGTACTGTTTTACAGTGTAATATATTGTGTCATCAACTACTGACAGATATCATTGTTTTCTCACAGTTGTTTACCAGGGAAATACAACAGCAATGCAGCAGAGACCACTATTGTGAGGCAAAGACTAGACATTGTGGCACAATCCTGCCATTGTGGAGGGTTGGCTACAGACAACTGAGTGATGGGTCTGTGTAAATGGTCAAGCACCTTGTTGCTATGCTGGCTGGGAATCCCCTACTTGTGCATTTCTCAACTTAACTGAATGGCCATATCCTGCTGTGGGCATACCTCTCAGCTGTACAGATTTGGCCAGGTTATCCAAAGGCAGGACTCATATATCTGGTCATTTCCCTTCACATTGTGGTTTACAAGCAGGTTTGTGGTTATGCATTCATGGGTTTGCAGTCAGGGGGAAGTATGAGCACACATTTGAGTTTCAGAATTCACACACTCCTTGATATCCATGCTTTTATGCCCCCCTCTGTAATTCTATCCTCTTCCCAACAGTATGGGAGCAATATCTCAGAAGTATTTCTATAGTTTGACCTTTATCCCAGCAGTATTTATGTCTTGGTCCACAATTCTTGCACTAGGACATAGAGAGGCATGCTACTGGCATTTGTCAGCATGGCCGTGCATTTGTTTTCTGCTTAATGTGTTATGTTGTTAGTCAGGACCCTATGACATTCTGTATAATGGCACTATGGATGAAGCATATGATGGCAGTATGGGTGAGCCATGGGCATTTGCCAGAAGCCTGTAGGCCACATGAGAGTGATGCAGGCCACTGCATTTTGTCACTCATATGTTACCAGGTTGCAAGCCAGTGGATTCCCCTGGGGTGACATGGGCAAGTGGGTGAGGTGTTCCTGGCAGTCCTTCTAGTTCATAGTGATGCATCAATCTGGATGTGTGCAGGGTGCTGCTTACGGCTAAGGACACATCTGCATGGGACATCATTTCAGCATGCTGCATCCTGTGTGTATTCCATAAAAGAAGTGTGATGATTCTGTAATCATTCTCAACAGCAAGGATATGACTGATAAAATACCTGTGGCTGTTGGGGGGAGGTGGACTGAGTGCATGTGTGATATGGAAACTTATGGCACCTGACTCACACATATAACTGGGACCTTTTCCTTCTCCTGTCTTGTACGTGGACATCAGCAGTGTGTCATTAATTTATAACTGTGGCTTTTGAGGGCTGCCAGTGATTGGGCAGACAACCAGTATTCCATATTAGAAGGACAACTAATGTGATGCGAACCTCTATATTTAATTCCAAAGGTGTGTGCAATTCAGAGTTACTTTCAAGGCACTGAGTAGAGTACTTCCACCTGTGTACTGTTTCTATGTGTGGACCCCTGTTCATAGCCTGTCCAGCTTTCTGACAGTGACAAATATTGACATCTGGACAGTGAGTGTGTACAAGTAGTAACATAGGTGTAGCTGAAAAGCAGATTGGTTGGCACTGTAGTCATTGGAACATGGCCCTGTCAACCACAGTACTGTACCTAGGCCACTGAGACACAACATCTAGGGCTACATGCTGTCCACTTCCAGACAATATTAAACGCTCACAAAAAATTGGCACACTGACCCCTGCATATAGTGGATATGCACTAATTATCATGTTGATTGGGACAGCTCAGGCAATCTGTGCTCCACTGATATTATTCTACAAAAGTACATGTTACTGCCATTTATACATAGGGCTGGGGGGGGCATACCTGACAACTTTACACATTTGCACTAGTATTTCAGTTATACTCTGTTTGCTTCCATTTAGTATTATATTGTACCCTATCTTGCAGAATGGAGGCATATCAGTAAAGTACACAATTTATATTGTAATGGCATACATTTCAGTTTCAGACTTCTTAGTATTCAGAACTATACTGCAACTGCCAGACCTGTTGTAGTATGTCTGTGTAGGTCTGTAGGGGGGCTGTTCACCATTGCCAGAATTTGTGGAGCTTTACTCGGCCTTTCTTTTTGGTCATCTACACCTGTCCTGCTGGGTGAGGCTGGGAGGTGGCTATGGGAACACTTATTGACATCCATGCGTGTGACCTGTGGACACCCACAGTTAGTCGAGCCACCACATGTACTGCAGTGGGAGTTGTCACCTTGAGTACTACTTCGTAGTATGGAGACAACAGTATTTGTTATGGATCTCATGCTGTCCTGTATAGTGGTCAGCTATCTGCTGCTATCCCATTTGGCCACCCAATTTCCTTGCATGCTTGCATGCATAGCATTGATATAACTGTCAGAACATACTACTCCATTCAGTAATTGATAGTAAGGGTGACTTACCTTGGGCCTGGGGTGGTACTGAGGATGGTGCTGGAGGGCTGACTATGTGGGATGCACGCAATACACTCCCTGTACATGGTAAAGCACAGGTAGTGTCATGTTTGGCATCCCTTTTACTTTATGTGTGAGTCAGAGTGAGGTATCAGTCCCTGGGTCCCTACAGTGTCAGTGTGTGTGTGTGCTATGCATTGCCTCTTTGCCGAGGCAGAGGCTTACTGGGCATGCCTCTGTTTGCCTATAGGGGCAGGCTCAGGAAGTTCGTCCTCCAAGTCCCTCTGTGCCTGTGGTGACCTTGGCAATGGTGGGGGGCTGTGCGGCCCCTCCCCGTGTTGTTCCGGCTGCAGCCATTTTCACAGGATCATATTGTGTAGCATGGCACATACTATGAACATTTGTCCACATGTAGGTGGAGAGTACTGCAAGGCTCCATAGGATATGTCAAGGCAGTGGAACCGTGACTTGAGCATCCCAACCACATGCTCTATAAAGATCCTGGTTTGTGCATGTGCCTCATTATGGCATTCTTGTTCAGGGGTGTGTGCATTCCAGATGGGTGACATTAGCCACGGCTCCAGTGCGTAGTCAGCATCCCCCACTAGATGGCCAGTTGGGATGTCCCCCCTGGCAAACCCCTGATACAGCTATGAGGAATGCCAGATGTGGGAGTTGTGATAGCTTCCAGGGCTGCCAGCACACACTTGCATGATAATGCTCTGGGCATCGCACACAACCTGGCAGTTGATGGAGGGGAAGCCCTCGCGGTTGATGTAGACCCTACCCCCCTCACCAGGTGGTGCTTTGATGTGGATGTGCATGCAGTCTATGGTACCCAGTACCTGCGGGTATTAAGCTACATGGTGGAAGAGATGCATATTGCTGGTCAATTCCTCACAGGTGTTGGGGAAGTAGATGTGTTCACAGATGTGGTAGCATGGCATCCAGGAACTGATGGGAGTACTCTGGATGCAGATGCCTGTGACACCTCCATGACATCCCCAGTAGGTCTTTGGAAAGTACCTGCAGCTAGTATTCTTAAGGCTACACATACCTTAGTATCCACTGGGATGGGTTCCCCTCTGTTTGTTCTGGATGTGAGGCAAGGTCGGCACAGCTCCACAATTTGCTGATGTCCCTGTCCACCCTGTAACGCTCTACAGTCTCCAGGTCATGTAGCCCCTGATAGGTCATCCTGGGTCTGAACACTCTCCTCCTCCTCCTGGGTCTGCAGCAGTTGGCAGCAGTATCCTCCTCACCACTGTCAGCCTCCAGCACATAGTGATGTATCCAAGCAATGGCAGCCCTAGCATTTTGTCGGTTTAAATTCCCAGGTTTACTCCAAAGGTGCAGAGTTTGTGGGGAAACACAGACTGAGGGGTATTTCCATACTTTATAGTGGTGTGATGCTACTGCTGCCTGTCAGATTGGCCATTTCCGATTCATTCCAGCTGCCAGCTTACTTGTTCATGGCTTGGATTTAGCCACTGTGAGTGTTAGAAACATTACTGGTGATTTGTGGATGATTGCCTTTTTCTGCTGTTGCCCTTTTTGTAGTTAATTTCTACTTGCATCTCCTCCCATTTACACCTCTGCAGCTACCTGCCAGCTGTAATATATTTGCAGGGGCCATTCTGAGTTGCAAGATTCCCATAGTAGTGATTTCTAAATCATTTCAGCTTTATTTTGTGCTGTTGCCCTTTAATTCTATTTTACATGTCCTCCCATCTTCAGCTCTGCAGCCACCTGTCAGCTGTATTATTTGAGTGCTTTCATTGGCCAGTTGTGGGATGCAGACTCCCATATTGCTGATTTGTATAGTGTTTCCCTTGTTCTGCTACTTCCTTTGCCTTTTCCTTCTACCCTTCCTCTTTCAGCCTGTTGGCTATGTCCCTCCCCTGCACGTGCACACTCTCTTCAGTTCATGGAGTTATGAGTACACAGCCTCAGACACAACCCCTCTCCTAGCTGTGCATAGCTAAGCAGACACCAGCCAACACGGCTCCAATGTGCTTCCAGCAAGCATGACACAACCCCTTTTCATGTTCTTTGCTCCTCCTGCCTACACGATGGTGTTAGAGCACCTACATGGTTAGGTGCAGTCTGACACTTAGACATTTTCCTGTTCAACTTGTGATTCAGTACAAGTCCCCTCATTAGCATACCCCACTGCCTTAAGCCCTAGTTACTGCACTATTCCCGAGCCTTCCCCCTTAGCAACCACTGTTCCCTGCCAATGTTTACTTTCTGCATGTCATTGACTATAAAGGCAAAATGCAGAAAGTAGTTCTAATGCAGTCCCCCCAACTTCTACTTCTTCTCCTCCCTCCACTAGCGTACCACATCCCCTGCCCTCAATGACCGAGTTTGGCCAACATAAAATTAAGTTTATATTTTATTATTTTCGAGTGTTTTTTCATGCCGATGGCCACATATATGGCCATTGGCATGCAAAACCTAATTAATACATGCTTTCTGGAGCGCTGACATGGCTCCGTTGTGTAGCTTGCAGAAATGAATTCGGTTAGTAACCGAATACATTTCTGCAAGCTACAATGTTCCAGCACGGAACATGCCGCTTTGCTGGATCACTAATTGGGCTCATTTACATGGTTTTTACCAGCAAATGAGCTTACTAGCATCTTGCATGACTTTCCATGCAGGAACAGTGTACGGCCGCTCAAGAATGTGAAAGCGGCACGTACCTGGAGCGTGAGGCGGCCATTTTCCGTGCAGGAGCTCTTACACTGTTCCTGCACAGAAAATCTCCATTCGAGAATCTGGGGGGTTATCTTGTCTATATGATTACTGTAAGATGATGGCAAATTTCTTCTGTTTGAAATGCTTCAATAAAAGAAGTAAACAAAATAAAAAAAAATCTGTAATCTCGCTGAGGAAAACTACAGCACTGTGATACCAGTAACTCACTCTCTTCCATAACTTGTCTGAAGGTATCAGCTATGAGTTGCAGGACAGTGGTAACAAATATGGTCACTAAAGCCATGACAGCCTTGCTGCAACAATGATTTTGGATGCTTAAAACCATAAATCATATAGTCACCACCAAGTTGGACAGACAATGTACACTTGGTAAAGTAGTGTACAAAGCACCATACTGGATAAACAGGTTTCCAAACAAGAAGAAATAGAAGACTTATAGAACTGTTGCAAAGGTGCTACAACTATTATGTAATTCAGAAGGCACACAGGACTTTTCTAAACATGTAGCAAAGTACAGTTTTGGGTGTCGAGATACTTGCAATCACAGCAGATCTTTGTAGAGTAGTCCTCAACAGTAAATAATAGTACTAGGGTTTTATCCCTGCTACCCTGTCTTCATCCTGCTCATATATTAAAACAACTGTCCCTTATTACTTATGTATGTTTACACTTGTCCCATGCTTGCATCCCATGAAATCATGGTAGATGTGTGAGGCAGTCACAGAAAGTCAGCATTGTTAGGCAGGTAAAGCAGCTTCATCTGTCCATTAACTAAAAAAAAGCAACATACGGGAAATATCAGCTGTGGCATGCTATAAAGATTTGGCAGTTAATAACATAAAATACATGCAAATTGCTAAATAAATGAAAATAATTAAAGAAATGTTCCTCCAAAAAAAATTACATACATCATGTCAGTGGGATGGAGAGTGAGTGGTTTTACTGTTATAGTGTCCATTCCTTAAATGGAAACTGTTATGGTCAAGTCATAAATTACAACTGTACCAAATCACATCAGAGCAGAATCCCAGTGTAGAACTAATATACCCAACTGAAGAGAACAAGTAAATCACCTGAGGTGTAGCTGTGTCAAAACCTGTTCTAAACCTGAAGTCTGCATCCAGTTTGTAATGTTTAAGTAAAGGTGTACACTGTGGACCACGTCAGTTTCTAAAATGTTTTCTCCAGAAACATTTCTGAAATATTGTGCTTATGCTGTCCTAGTAGGATGTGCTAATTTTGCCACATAAATATTAACTGTACTTGTAGTAACACAAGATAACACAATAGACCAACCACTTAAAGAGTGTTGAAAAATTGTATAACACAGAGGAATGGGAAAACCAAGAAAATGCAGCCATGGAAGTATTTATGGAAGACTTAATTATGGCAAGGCTGATGAGACTCTAATAGATAAAAAGAGGAAAAGACGAGATAAAAATGGTACTATATAATCAAGTAATAAAGAAGTCTCCAGGAACAGACAGTATTCCTGGTGAAATTTGGAAGATAGGGTAGAAAAAAGTGATAAAGATGCAAGTTTTTTTTAATGATATTGTAAAAGGGAGACCGTACCAGCATTTTGGAAAAAAAGCTATGGTGAATGTAGTACCCAAACAGAGTAAAGACCCTTCAGATCCAGTGTCATATAGACCCATTTCAAGTTTGAACCATAATTATAAACTATGTATGTCTACACAAAGTAAGAGAATGGCAAAAATGTTAGTGAAGTTGACAGATATGGACCAATGCGGCTTTGCAGAAGTGGAAACAAATATCTGACAACATTAAAAGAACGATGATACAAAAGAAAGCAGAATGTTGGAAAACACCATTATTGTTGATGTGTCTTGATGAAAAGAAAGTATTCAAGAGAGTCAGCTGGGATTTTATGAGTAGAGAAATGGTAGCATATGTGTTCTCTGATGGAATAACAGGGTTACCAAAGAGAATATTTGAAGGGTCAGAGAGTTTCCTTCAGACAACCTGCGTTTGAACAGGGGAATCGGACAGGAATGTTTTCCTTTTCCATTGTTATCTGCTATATATTTAGAGCCATTGGCAAAGAAACAGATTCACAAATTTAAGCCTATATCTTAAAATGGTCCTCAGTATTATGTACATATGCATGAACGGGTTTAACAATACACACACTTATGGGGCAAAACTGACAAATGAACAAATTCTGCACCAAACAGCAATATGGTCCTCTGTAAATACTTTTACAAAGGATTACAAATTGTATTTCTTATTCAGGTCCAGGACAGACTTTGCTAGGAAAATTCTCCAGAGGCTCCTAGATCCTTATCTTTCCTCCTCCCGGGTTGGATAGGCTTTGATAATCAAATCATATACCCAAAAGGCTACTGCAGCAATGGGAATAATGAATATGCTACAGTTGTGCAAGTTGCACTTACATAACAGTAGAAGTTCGAATTCCCCACTTCCGCAGTAGCCACACTCATTTACCTTTCCCCTACTTCTGTACATAGTTATTGGAATATAACATTTTTGTTTACTGTTGTACCTTTTAGAGGTTTAGGATGAGTAAGCTCTTTCTCTCATTATGGTCAAGAAAGTCCTGAAGTTTTCTACACTCTGACTTTTGATTTTCCTTCAAGGGGCCAGCAAATCAACAGTCAGAATGTGTACGTGTGGGAGGATATTAGAGCTTTGTGAAGTCGGACAGTTGTTTTATCCTAGGCAGCCAAAGATTACTACAGCAATTAATATGATGAATATCTACCTTATCTTTCCCGCCATCAATCATCCCATTCATTTCCCACAGGGCGACAGCTGACCTGCAGATGATATTTATGCAGCCACCAGGGACTTTTCTACTAGACCCTAGACTCACTTCACTGGTGGCTGATCTGGACAAACTCGTCACCATAAGGGCTACTATGTCCAATCCCTGCATGCGAGTTCTCCCACCCCCATGTTAATAAGGACTGCCATCACCAGCTTGGTAAACCAAGTCCATATCTTCAGTTATAACTTTTTCACTTGCATGCAGTGAACAGCCATATGGCCCATCAAGTCTCCCTCCAGAGCAAGCAATCTGGCATTTGCTGCTCACTCCTACTCTTCACGGCCTGGCTGTTCCAGCACCCTAGACATTAAATGAATTTGGGTTATCTGGTTCATAGTCAGCTTTCTATGCCACACAACCAGGCTACGCTTGCCAGTCATTGACTTACATTTCTTTAACTTCCATTGCATTTCCCTCACCTAGATTTCTTTAATTCCCACTATATTTGCCTCACCTCCTTTTGATTATTACTTGTAGCTATAACATTTTCTTACTGAGTCTTTGCATCTCTAAATAACACACTTCATTTTGCCCCCCTAAACAGTATTTGCCCTTCCTCCTCACCATTTTTTAATTCCCTTTGTCTGTACATCTGTACCACTGGTCGTTGTTACTTTCCTCTAAGTTTAAAAATACCAAGTTTCTAATACATATTTTAAGCCCACCCCATTTTACATTTTCTCCCTCTTGAGGGCTGACACAAAGCTCATGCTAAACAGCTCTGACTCCAGCTTCTCATTATTCCACACTATATTATACTATAATATTGCATATTATCCAGATTCCTACTATATCCCCTACTGTCCCCATCTTCCTCCCCCTTAGCAATGAATTCCCATACTAGCAATACACCTTAAGCTTTTGTCACATCTACCCTTTCAGCAGCTTGCCACCCAGCCTAGCTCACACCTCTCTCATGCTGAATGACTCTCCGCACATTTCTGCTATTCTGGTGGTCTTTGTTCCAGCAGCTCCCTTCTTCCCTCTGTCTCTGCAGTCCCTTCCCTTAGCTGCTCCTTCATCTGCAGCTTCTCTTCCCGTTCTACTTATTCTCTCTGTAGACCCCCTCCTTCTTGCCTGAATATCCTTCTCTTATCAGTGTAATCAGTCCTACCATATCCTGGACTTTACCTCTTGCCTGTTTCAACTTCTTTTCCTTTCATCCCAAACTCTACACCTTCCTCTCCTTCTCCAGCTACTACAGACTATGACATTTCTGCTTTCTTCCTTTCCAGCTATCTTCCCTTATTCTTCATTCTTCCTCCACCTTTTTTGTATCCTCTGTCCTAACTGCCTCTCCTACTGCCATACAAAGATATTATCCCTTAGATTTGATAAACAGAATTTTCTTGAATGTCAAACTGGAAAGGGCAAATAAATACCACCAACCTACTTTGTCCTCAGGTCTTTGTGTATGTCATGAGCATGTTCCCAACTACAGACACAAGGAAAAGGTAGTTCGTTTTTAACCAACAGTGTTTAGATAGTAGTAGTACTAGGAAGGTCATTAAAGAGAATTGGAAGTGCATTCTGCGCTACTAAGAATTACAGAAATGCACTGATAATTCTCCAGTGTTTGCACACAAACAAGTTTTAATTTAAAATGACTGTTTGAACATTCATGTGTTAGATTTTTGTTCCAATGGAACAAAGGAATGTTCAAAGGTGGAGCATGTAAATACTGCTGTTTTACATATGAAGGATTTTCCATTTTTTTGTCTAGCATGAATAAGTCGTACAGTATTAATGGTCATTTTAACCATAGCAGCACATGGGGTTGTGTATCTTGCTGTGTGCCCTGGATATGAATGCTGCTATATTGGTAAGACAAAAAGTTGAGTCAAAGACTTGAGCATACAAATGCTGCTAAAAGTAAAGAAAGTAAAACACTTTATACAAGCCATGCTACCCTAATACAATACTTAGAAGCAGTTTCTTTTCTTATTATTAATATGTAAATTTTGATCAAATACGCAGAGATTTTAAAATTCAATGTTGGCGCATAAAAAAGTATGCTGAATACTTATTTTAAATGCTAATCACTACACAGGGCAAATGATGACATTACTATTAACATTATGTCCCACTAGATAATGAATTTTATTGTTGAGCTTTATTATTATGTCAATGTTATATGACTCAGGTGGTTATATGTTTGCCTGAGGTATTGTTGCTCTGATGAAGACTCAACATTAATTTGAAAGATTGTTTTTCTGCTTTTTATCTTTAATAGTAAGGGAAATGTCTCATATGGCTGAAAGCAAGTAAAGCACTTAATAACAAAATGCATTTGTTTAAATAAAAACTAATGGACGTATGGCACTTAATTCCACCAGAAAAGCAAGGAGGAAAAAACAGTGAATACATTTAAAATTAAATAGAAAGGCCAAAGATAATTCTAGCAATAATAAAAAGGAAATGCAGACTACAGGACTGGCCTGCCCAGAAACTTCTATTTGCAATACTGATGACCAGTCTTAAGAATGAGTGGGGTATTAACAAGGGAAACCTCGCAGAAGACAAACTAAGCAGCCAGTGGCACAGCTACGTCTGTCTGGGAGCAGAGGGGAGTATCTCTTATGGTAAAGAATGTACTTGGTGCTGAAAGCAAGTAACCAGAAGCTGAAGATACTGCTAGAACAAGAAATGTGAAGGTGATGTGAAATCATAGATACACATCTCAAGATCAAAAACAGGGGGAAATATCAGACATTCCTACTTAATGATCTCATCCTCTCTTGAACTTATTCTTATACTACTAATTTGCTACCACTGACTGTTTTGTCTCCCTACTTCCTGGTCACACACTCTGGGTTCCAAAAGTAAACAGTAACTTATCCCAATAATTCTCCCAGTCTGTGACTGAAAAAGCAAGATGATAACAAATGAGGCATTAGATTAAAGTATGTGGAAGGTGGAACAGTGCGGTAGATAAAGGCTATAATACAAATGCTCTTAAATACACCAAATAAAAAAGACAAAAGTTAGCCCTAAATAGTTTTGTAGACAGTAGGGTACTAGGCAGACCACGTGGGCCTAGCCAATTATTATCTGTCATTACCATCAAGACTTCAATGTAGCCCACAAGTCACTGAATGTACAGTTGTTTCTACTTTAGCAATGCATATAGCACAAAGCACCCATGTAAGTGTAAAATGTTTTTCATTAAATTATTTTATTGCAATCAGACGCTTACGACAGTAGAATCTCACTAGTAAAGCCTCTCTATCTCTGCCCTTGAGATGTGCATGAAAATAATCTACACCTTGAATTAGTTTACATTTATAAAATGACTCGTAGCAGCAGACACAGTATATCAAAAATCCAATATTGTACATAAAGGTATTTTTGGTCCTTTTATAAAAGCAGGTAAATATGACAAAACTGATCATGATCCCCATTTCAATGATTAGATCAGCAACTTAAAGTGAGATATATTAATTACCCTTATGTCATAATGATCTTTCAGACCATCTTCTACATGGTTTAAATATTCGTAGATGTCCAGTCTGTCTAGACAGCTGTCCAGCAAAGTGTACATGCATTCAAAGGCTGCTTTGCGCACATCAAGACCGTCATCCACAGTGTGTTTGAATGGTCCCATTTCTACCTGCAATAAAATATGTAAATGTAAGACTCTGCAAGAAAATAAAAATAAAAAAGCAAACTATGCCACTGTTAAAAAAGCAAACTATGCCACTGTATTTACAACTTCTGATCAACGTCTATGATCAAACAACAACAGAGGTGGTTGGTGAATTCAAAGCAATGGAGTGGGCCACAGAAATTAAAAAAAAATGAATATGACTATATTTTGGCAGGGTTAACTAGCATGGTTATAATTTTTTCATAAATAACTGGTCATACAATGCTGCATATGCTAACTAATCTTTCAGTAGCAGTCTTTCCTTTTCACAGTATATACCAAAGCTATTTTTAGAAAGAGGTCACAAAATATATATGATGTGGCTATAGCCACTTTATTGACTGTGTACATATCAAATGTCTGACTGTGAGCAAATAAAATAATGCCTACAGTAATGTATTTCCACTTGTTTTATACAAACACACACACGCCCTGCAAGACAGATCAACTGTTTAACTGTGTTCAAACTGCAGTGGCCATTTTCATTCACAGACTGCTTCAGTGCCCACTTAATACAGCCACTTTGACTGTATACACACACAATGTCGAATTCTAAAAATATAAAAAATGGCAATAGCAATTTATTGCAGCTTATTACTGTCAGACAATGTGACAGCCTACAACCTCTCCATTCACACACACACAAACATTCCTACCAATTACATAAACCTTAATGAATGTGTACACCATAAATGTAAAAAAGGCCACTACAGTGCATTTAAACTTGCTGCTATCAGATGGAGTGCAAACCAATGCAACCTCCCATGTACACTTCCACCAACTGCAGCTGCTTTACTGATTACACCTCAGATATCTAACTTACCAAATAAATGGCTACAGTAATGAGCTTCAGCAAGTTATCATATACTCAGTGTAACTCAATGCAATGCTTCTATGCACAACTGCCACAAACATCCATTAATTCAGACATTGTACTCCTTGTGTAGGCGCACTTCAGTGATCAAATGAAGAACAAATAATGTCCATGACAATCTATTTCAGCTCAATGCTGTCAGACACAAAATGCAACATCTTGCAATCCCTGTGCATGCATACACTTAGATACATCTATCAACTACAGACTGACCAAAGTGGAATATGTTGGGGACTTACAAGATGGCTGTATACTGAGTAACAGCTTAATTTCAGCTCTCCCAGTGTGAAAACAGAAACTGAGAAAAAAGAGCCAGTATATTTGTCTTTTTGGGTAAATTTCAAATACTTGCTAGTAAGTGCACTGCCTGAATGCCAGCAAAGAAGAAATTCAGAGAACCTGAAAGAAAATCAACCACAAAAGGTGAGAAGAAAACACTGGCAGTGAAGAATCTTGCAGATGTTCAGGAAAAAAGCAGTTCAAGCTCCAGCTTTGGTGCAAGACATGGCTTCCAGTAATCTGGAGGAAAAATAAGTCACATGCTCAGAGCTGATTAGAATAAACGAAACACTGAAGGAGTGTATCAACTCAAAAAACAAAAGGCGGGAACAAACAGAAGAAGTTTTAAACAGATATTCAGAGGAGATAATGAAACTGCAAAAATCAGAGGTCAAAAATGAAGAAAAGGTTGGCTGAGTAAGTTTCAAAAAATGATAGAATTAAAGGACACAACACAAAGGAAAAATGAGATTTTCTGCTGTACCAAAGAAACTAGAAGGAACAAACTGCATTAATTTTATGATGGCACAAATAAGCAACATGACTGGTACTCCACAGCAGGAACTGCTAACTGAAATGTCACACCATGTGTATGCTCCAAATCTGGCCATGAGAATGTAGCCAAGAACTTTAAAGATAAAAAAACAGACACCAATTAGTATAAGCAGAAGCACAGGTGATTACATGCATCTTAGAATGGATAACCACAACTTCAGGTTAATTAGGGCCTGTGTTTGCAGTTGTATATTTGGCACAAATATTCCTGTTAGGAGGGTTAAACTTCATTAAGATGTACTTTATGTGTGTTTGTATTAAGTTAACATGTTATAGGGTGTCCTGAGGATGTGTTTGTTTTTCTTTTTGAGGGTTTTTATTTAAAAAAAAAGTTTTGTAAAATGCGACATAGATACCAATGTTAAGAAAAACTGTGTAAAGGATTAACCTGCCAAACATTAATCTGTGCATGTATTACAAATGTTGGAAACAGACATTTCAAAAAGCTGCCATATATAATAGGTGGGAATAATGACTTCTCACTATAATGGCAGCACTTTCCATAATATATTGGAATGTGAATGGTCTCATAGGCATAGACAAAAATTACTTATTTATTTTACATTTGTTGACCGGGATAGCCCAACTGAATACATGCCCATTTTCAGTGGAGGCCTGGGGAGAAAAGCTCCAAGGTAGAACATACAGTAAAAATCACAATTTGATTACAAGTTACGCACAGTTTACAGGCTTCAGTTGAACAAGCAGGTAATATAATCATACATTTTTAAAACATTGCTGAGAAATTGACTACGCAATGTAACATGATTACAGAATACAGAAGAGGATCTAGTCGGGTTGTAAGCAAGAACATAGATGGTGAGTTTTAAAGTATAGCTTGAGGCTTTTTTTGAACTGAGTAAGAGAGGGTTCAAGAGTAAGATCAGCAGGAAGAGAGTTCCAAGTTTTGCCAACAGTTAGCAAATAGACAGTCCCCAGCAGAGTTGCGGATTTTGGATGTTTGAACCAGTAGTTTATTAGAAGAGCGAAGTGACCTCAGATTGCTGTAAGGGTTAATAATATTTTTTTAAGTGCAGGCGTATTATCAGGGTGGCTGAGAACTTTATGGACAATTATAAGCTGGTTGTACTGAAGTAGGCTAGGCCATTCTAGCTACTCCAGAAGATTTAGGTTGTGACAGTGGTGAGTCCTATAAGCCGTGCCTTTTGACAATTTAGCAATATGGTTATAACAGCTGGAGAGTTTTCTAACAGCGGATTTCTTCAAATTAGCAAGTAGAGGGGAGGCATACAGAAGAGTTGACAGTAGATGGGAACAAGCAATAGCAGTCCTAGCAAATGGAGTAAGGAAAGGTTTGATCTTATAGAGGGAGCCAAGTTTTTTGTTAATGGTTTTGATAGTTTGATTGACATGGATATCAAATTTGAGGGTGTTGTTTATTGTGACGCCTAAGAGTTTGGTTTGCGCAGCTGGGGAGATAATGGTACCATTATTACATTTTATGGTAAAGAGTAGTGAGGAAGACTTACAAGTGTTGGAGAAAAGAAACAACTTTGTTTTGTTAGGGTTTAATTTAAGCTGACGTTTAGAGAACCAGTTTTCAACTATATTGAAAGTATTCTGGGTTAATGTCATTAAATCTGTTGGGGAGGGGGCTGAACAAATCAAGGTGGAGTCATCTGCATATTGGATACAGGTAGCATTTGGGATGAAAGTAGGAAGGTCATTAATAAAGATAGAGAAAAGAAGCGGTCCTAGTATGGAGTCCCGGGGGATGCCTAGGGTGAAGGGTAGATGGGTTGATAGTTTGTCCTGCCATAGGACAGCTTGCTGTCTACCACACAGGTAAGACTGACACCACTGAAGTGCATGGCTATTTAGTGAG
Source organism: Protopterus annectens (assembly GCF_019279795.1). Lineage (NCBI taxonomy): Eukaryota > Metazoa > Chordata > Ceratodontiformes > Protopteridae > Protopterus > Protopterus annectens. The sequence continues at coordinate 188,162,929 of NC_056740.1, forward strand.
AATGCCGTAAGGGTGTGCATGAGTATTTGGTGGGTGACCACATCGGAGGCCTTGGAGAGATCTAAAAAGAGGGCTGAGGAAAGCTTGCTGTTATTTTGGTTATGGTTTATGGTGTTAGAGAAGGATAGGAGGGCTGAGATAGTACTGTGGTGTGGCATAAAACTGAGTTAGCCAACAGCTTATTCTGGGAAATATAATGCACAAGTTGTTTTTGGACACACTTCTCCATAATTTTAGCCAATGGTGACAGAATAACTATGGGTCTAAAGTTTGGCAGTTTGAAGGAGCTGCCTCCTTTATCCAATTTAGGATACTGTCTTTGTTTTTGGGTTTGCCTATCCTAGTGGGGGAGGATATGAGCTGCATAAAATGTGTAGACTGACATGGGTTGTAGGAGATTCTGAGGAACAGGTGTTCCAATCAATGTTAAAATCGCCAAGCACCATAGCTTCTTGGGGGTAGGTACTGGATAACCAGTGGAGAATGTCCTCTAGGGTGTTTGTATTATTACCTGGGGGAATGTAAATGCAGACAATGTTTATGCATTTGTTATTGTTAATCTGTAGCTTGGTAATAAGAATTTCTGCACTATTAAACTGGGGTGGTTGTAGGGAGACCGTAGTAACATCTAATGTATTTTTATAGAGTACAGCTACCCCACCACCCTTCCTCGTAGATCAATCTAAGCATGTCGTACCCTGGTGGTATTACTTCCTTGACTTTAGTTACCAGTTTTAGCCAGGTTTCCGTGAGACATAATACATCTGGGGAGGAAATTGCTAAGAGGGCAAGCAAATTATGGACCTTATTGTTTATGCTTCTGATATTCAGATGGCAGGTCAGGAGAGAATTAGGGGGCCTATTAGCCAATGCTTTGTTAGAAGGAATATTAGTTTGGGAACTGGAATCAACAGGTGGGAATGGGCCAGGGTTTGGATGGATGTCTCCATCCATTGTCAGGCTGTAATGTAAGCTAACTATGAGTTTCATAATTTTGTTTATGAATTTTTGGTAATGTTTAGTTTTGGAGCTGATATAAAAAGAAAAGAATTATATTAAGAAATACATAGTGCAAATAGCAATGCTAAAGGAGACACATTTGGAAATAAATGAATGTGTCAATTTGCTAATGTAAGGATTTCAGGACAGATACTATGCAGAATATTGGGGTCAAATGAAAAAGAGGAGTACTTGTATTAATTGCTAGTAGATCTCCAGTAGTGATAGAAGATGTAAAAAAAAGATAAGGCCAGTTTTGTGGAAGTAATAGGCTACTGGCAAGGGATGAGGATTACACTGGCATGTATTTATACCACCTAAAGCTACTATTATCGAGTTTAAAAACATTTTGCAAGAAACTGTGACGCCCTCCACTGCTACCAATATGTGATGGCCACTAATAGGTGTCATCCCCATGCTGGGCCAGTAATCAAGAAGCCTGAATCCTTACCACTGACACTGGAGAGGGATGTGCAATTGGAATGCAAATGGATGTACACTCAGTATTTCCAGACACAGGCCTCTCTGCATCAAGTACAATTTCCCTTAAGAGCACAGAGGGAACACACTCAGCCTGGTGTCTGTAAACCCAGTGCTTTGTGTCCTTGCCCCAAAGTAGCTGAGACACACACACACTAAGATTTAATTTTCACACACACACACACACACATACACACACCTGGGAAAGGCTGGCACAGATTACCTGCTCTACCAGCTTTGTCCAGACTATAAATTAGATTCACTGCCACAGTCAGTTATTACAAGGCTCTTATCAAGGGTATCAGATTATACAGTGCAATATTAATACTAATACAAATTATAATAGTTGATCACAACTGTTAGGCCTTCTGGAGTGGCCCACACAGTGTCATCAAATAAATGTAAGTACTCTAAATGGTTAGATACTCTCTATAAACAGCAGTCACAATAAGAGTTTCAAATATATTTAATAATTAATAATAAAAGAACATGAAAATATTCAATATCTATTTACAGTAAACCACAGAGTTCAAAATCACAGAAAATAATGAAATTAACATTGATGGACAGACTCATACAAATAAAGAAAACACTCTCTAAACTAAGCTTCACTATATTTCTGACTGTTCCCTCGTTAGGTTACTTACTACCACAAGGCAAGATGCTGTGGGTGAAGGTCTTTCTAGTCAGGCTTCCTAAACAGAATACTCTCTACTCTCAGATTACTCCCTGTAAAATATAACAGCCAAGATGCCTTGCAGAATGACCTCATCTTGTCACAGGACTCTAGGTTCCCACAATATCTCCTTTTGAAGTTTGAGACAGGACTTTAGCAAACTGCTACAATACACATTTAGAGCTTTTATGACAGTGCCAAGGAACCAGAAACATTTACAACACCTACTCCTTCTTTACAAAAGCTAACAGATAACGGCTATTACCAGACATACCGTCTCAGGTCCCATTCAAGCACTGTGGTGCGTCTGTTAACAGTTAAACAGCTCATTTACATTCCACTTATTTTTCCTAAAATAAGTCAGCTGGTTAACCTTTGCTGTGCCAGTGTCCTCTATTAAAATATATACATTTAATTCAGTTACAATGATACATGTACATTTCTCCTCATTTCAACAGGGTGAACTGTTGATACATTTTAACACAATTAACACAAGCAAAGCTTACAAATACATTTTCAGCACAAGCACCTGTGCAGATCAGTTTGATATACTAATGACATATAATTTACAAAATTCCAGTTTGTTGATACAGTCTCGAAAAATCACCCATGCAGCTTTAAAAACGAATCCACTCAACTGTTTTGCCTGTTAGGCTTCCTACCTTTCTGCACTGTTTTACTTTCACTTTGAAAACCAAGTTGAAAAACCTCTAGCTGGCTCTGAAATGATAATGTCACATCTGCCAAAGCTCTTGCTCTAACTACCGGGACATTTCTTCCCCCAAAGTGATATAATCCCTGCCTGATTTTGCATGCTGTATGGAAGAGCCAGTGGACCTCCCACATTGTGATATCAGAGCTGCCTTGCCCAGCCCACTCTTAACCTAGCAAAAATGTCAAACTATAATCTCACTTTTCTTAAAAGCCCTACCAATACGTGACAAAGTACAGGCAGAAGCACAGTAACAGCTGCAAAAACTAAGAGCATAGATTTGCAATGACGATGCATAGACATTAACTGCATGTTTTTACATAAGAAGCAGATGTCTGTCACAATTAATCGACAACACTACATCAGATTACAAGTATGCAATACAGTAATTTTCTTAAATTACCACTTAAAAAAAGCATGAGTGCTGTCGTGCAAGTCTGTGAAATATTTTGCGTTTATAGTGCATCATTTGTTAGCTATTTAACCAAACAGGAAAGAAAAATAAGTGGGAGTTTGATGCTTTGCAAAACAGTGATTATTCCCAGTGCTATGGAGCTTGGTTCTAAATTTGACAGGAGGAGTGCAACAAAAAAAATCTCCCACTGTAAGGAAGGAAAGGCTGACAAGAAAACAGTACATTAGTCTGGTCACCTGCTGTAAGCTGTCAATCACATGCAGATAATGGGTCAAATTATCCTTAGCTCTTTGACATCTAGGGAAGTAGTGGGAAGGGGGAGATATCTTGAGAACTAGATTTCAGCCTTCACAAAAGAAATCAAGTTAGCATTTCTAAGAAGAAAGAGCAATAAAATGCACTTTTCAATTCTGTTCTGTAGCATTTGCACTGCTTGTGTTTGAAGTAGTCAATGAAAAAAATAACATTTTAACCAAAAGTAGGTGACTATAACACAGCAGTGAATACCTGTAAAAAACAGTAGAATGACAGGAGCTTTAGGGAAAATGTGGCAGATCTGATGCAATTTTTTGGAGACAAACAATGCATTGTGGGATACTTAGAGGCAGACTAAACAGTCAGAATTATTTCAAGATGTCAGAACCCATGTGGTCAGAGTCAGAAATTGCGTATAAAAATATCTAAAAAGCTCTAAATAGTCCCAGGGTGGTGTTAAAATATAGGAAACACCAAACCATGATGAAATAAACATGTTTTTGAGTCTGTGGGTGTGGTTGTCCTTTAACTGCCCTACTTCTCCTAGCATGGCTGGCAGTTACCTCCTATCATCACATCTCTCCCCCCCGTGAAGACTCAAGCTAGTTGTTCAAGTGACCCTTGAGAAACATGGCTTAAGAGAGATAAGCTTATCTGGGAATATGTTACCCCATTCCTTGTCTTGAGAGCCCATCTGCGTTGGCATTGGTGACCCCACTATGGTACTGCACTGTCATGTCATATGCCTGCAGTCCTAAGCTCCACCTTAATAACTTGGAATTTTGCTGGCTGGCTCTATGTAGCCATGTTAATGGATTGTGGTATGTAACTACAGTGAATTTCCTTCCATACAGATAAGGCTGAAGTTTCTGCAGTGACCATACTGTGTCTAGACATTCCTTTTCTACAGCTGTATAACATTCTTCCCTGGGTTGGAAGTCTACGGTTGAGCTGTACCACTGGGTGCTCTTTGCCCTTTGAGGAAACCTGGCTAAGTATAGCCCCCCACCCCATGGTTTGAAGCATCCACCTGCACAATAAATTCTTTGCTATAATCTGGACTGGATGATGCAGGGCTCCTCCTAAAGCTCTTTTAGGCTTCTGGATGCCTGCTCACATGCTGGGGTCCACACTACCTTATATGGTCCATTTTTCCTTGTCAGGTCTGTGAGGGGAGCAGCTATGGTACTATAATTGGGGACAAACTTTCTATAGTACCCCACTGTCCCTGAGAATGCCCTCAACTGATTTTTGGTAACAGGGGCAGGTCATGACTTAATGGCTACCTTTCTGGCAGGTTCTGGCCTGATCTTACCACTCCCCACTCTGTCACATGTAGGAGACCTCTGCCATACCCACCTGACACTTACAGGGCTTAATGGTCAACCCTGCCCTTGGCAGTCTGTCAGCACCTCCCTGACATGCTGAAGGTGCAATTGCCAGGAATGGCTGTAGATGGCAATATCATCCAGGTAAGCAAGGGTATAATCTCCTGCTCCTGGTAGGATAAGATCTACCAGCCTTTGGAAAGTTGCTGGGGCATTTTTCATCCCAAACAGCATCTTCATGAACTCATACAAGCCAAAAAGCATTACAAACGCTAACCTCTCTCTCTAGTGCTGGAAGTCAAGGATACCTGCCGATAACCTTTGGTAATATCAATAGTGCTCAGATACTTAGCCCCACCCAGCTGCTCTAGGGGTTCATCTGTCCTAGGCATGGGGTAAGCACCTGACTGTGTGTGACTATTTAGTTTCATGTAGTCCACACAGAACCTAGTGCGACCCTCCTTTTTTGGAACCAGCACCACTGAGGAAGCCAGGGAGTGCTGGACTCCTGGATTACTCTCATTTCCAACATCTCCTACATCTCCTCCCTCAGAGTCTGTCTGACTTGCTCAAGCACCCTGTAAGGGGCCTACTTTATAGGTCTTTGGGGCCCTGTATCCACACGGTGCTGCATCAGGTGGGTACACCCTGGTTTCTCAGTGAACATGTCTCCAAACTCTTGTAACACTGCTCAAATTTCTCGAACCTGGGTAGGGGATAGCCACTGGAACATGGCTACCCCTTCCACTGAGGTGTCAGTCCGAGCAAAGACTCAGCACAGGGGGTCTCTCTATCATGGTAAGGCTTCCTCATGTTAATATGGTACAATTTGTGCCCCTGCCTCCTGCCTAGCAGTTCTATCCATGTAGTTAACATCACTGACCTTCCTTACCAACTTGAAGGATCCCTCCGAAGCTGCCTACAGTTTACTGGGTCCGACAGGAATGAGAAAGGGATCCTATTCCAAATGCCTTTGAGCTACCAGCTCAGGGTATCTAGTGGTATAATCTAATACCACTAGAATATACTTCTTCCCTGTGGAACTTGGGGTACTCAGAAGTCCCACAATATCCATAGTTAACCACTGAAATGGCTCCTCTATTACAGGCAAAGGCATCAAAGGAGCTTTGACCGCTTCTCCTGCCTTGCCTACTGTTTGGCATGGCTCACAGGTCCTGCAGTATCCTGTTACATCCCTGGCATTCCCAGACCAATAAAAGTTCTGCATAATATGTCTCGGTACACTTTATGCCAATATGACCTGCAAAGGGAATGTCATGGGCTATGGCTAGAAGTGCCAGACTGTAGGTTCTGGGCACTACCAACTGCTGTATTAACTCTCCTTCTAGCCCTCCCTCAGGGGTCCACTCTCTATACACTTACCCTTTGTTGCAATATACAGATTCTCCTTTTCCTTGAGAATCAGACGCCTCCCTAGCTACCTTCCTCAAGCCTCTTAGTGTAGGGTCTGAGAGCTGACCCTGAGAACTTTCTCTTTATAACTCTTCCCAGCTCCCCTTCCACAGGAATTATGGTATCCTCTGACAGTGGCACCTCATTGTCAGCCTGGGTACTACTACTCACCTCTGCCCTTGCAGTCGCTCTGTCCAGGGGAACATCAGTACCAACCAGCAGCTGTGGCTCACCTTCAGTCTCACTGCTAGAGGGTAGCTCCTTACCTGAAGCAGCCACATCACCAGTCTTAGCTTCAGGTGTGCAGCTTGTATGGGTTTCCCTCAGGCTACTAGACCCACATGCCTGTCTCCAAGCCTGAGTGTCACTGCATGCACACGAGGTACTACATTATCAAAATCATTCCTTATAAAGACATCTGCAGGAGGATATCCTCAAACACACCTACTTGTTTGCTTCCTTTTCCACCCTCCCAGCCAAGGTGAACCCTTGTCAAAGGCACCTGGAATGGGATCCCTCCTAAACCTCTGACTGTAGTGGACTGCCCAAGCAAGTACTGCTCCTCTTTAACTACTGCAGGCTTCACAATGGTTATATCAGAGGCTGTGTGTCTCTCTCTTGGCAGTGGCCTGTTTTCATTCAACCAAGATCATATATAAACTCTGCTGGTAGTTTGGTACCCTTGTTGTCTCCAGACAACTTACCATTGGCATTCTGTTATTCCCACCTGTTGGCTCCCCCACCTTCTGTTCCCACCTTGCCTCACTGGTTACATTTAAAACATTTAACCCTTGATCCTGGCCATGTACCTTAACTAGTGGCTTCCCTGTTACTGGTGAACTGTGTTGGGGCAGTTTATGCTGCCCACTATGGGTTCCCTTATATTCATGTGCAGCACTGGGTATCCCTTTCCTGTGCACTGATACCCTACTTGCTAGGTATAGAGCTCCCTTTTTCCCCAGCTCATCTGCAGAGTTGCATTCTCTGTCTGCCAACCAGATTCTCATGTCCTCAGGCAAAGTGCTAAGGGCTTGTTCCCGCACCAAAAGGTCTGCCAGCCCTTGAAAAGTGGTGACCTGACACCCACTCACCCACCTATGAAAATAAGTGCTTAGTTCAGCAATATAATCATACACTTTCATCTGCCTTGTGCCTATGCTCACAAAACTATTTCTGTGGTCTGGAGACGGATGTGTACTTGGAATACAAATGGATACACACTGTATTTCCAGATGCAGACCTCTCTGCATCAAGTAAAATTTCCCTTAAAAGCACACAGGGAACACCCTCAGCCCGGGGTTTGGATGTCTCTGTCTCCCTCCAGATTCCCAGTAAGACTCCCCACTGGTACAGCTGTAGGGTTAAGGTCTTCAGCTGAGTGTCCAAGCCAAGTCCTCCAGCACCTTCTCTGTAAACCATGTGCTTCGTGTCCCTGCCCCAAGTAGCTGACACACACACTCTAAGATTTAATTTTCACACACACACACACACACACAGATGCACACACATGGGAAAGGCTGGCACACCTGCTCTACCAGCTTTGCCCAGATTATAAGGTGGATTCACTGCCAGTCAGTTACTATAAGGCTCTTACAAGGGTATCCGATTATATGTTGCAATATTAATACTAATACAAATGCTAGCAGTTGACCAAGGCAGTTATGCCTTCTGGAGTGGCCCACACAGGGTCACTAAATAAATATAAGTACTCTCAATAGTTAGATACTCTCTACAAATACCAGCCACAATAAAAGTTTTAAATATACTTAATAATAAAAGAACAAGATAATATTGAATATATATTTACAATAAACCACAGAGTTCCAATCACAGAAAATACTGCAATTAACATTGATGGACAGAATTCAAACAAATAAAGAAAAACACTCTTTAAACTAAGCTTCACTATATACCTGACTGAATCTAAGAATTTTACTGTTTCCTAGTTATGTTACTTACTACCACAAGGCAATATGCTGTCAGTGGGAGTCTTTCTAGTCAGTCTTCCCAAACACAATACTGTATAATCTGAGATTACTTCCTGTAAAATATAATATCCAAGATAACTTGCAAATGACCTCATCTGGGCACCTGACTCTAGGTTTCCACAATATCTCCTTTTGAAGTTTGAGGCAGGACTTTAGCAGACTGCTACAATACACATTTAGAGCTTTTATGGCAGTGCCTAGGAGCAAGAAACATTTACAACCTTCCCCCTTCTTTACAAAAGCTAACATAGTATGGCTGCTCCCAGACCTACCTTTTCCAGTCCCATTCAGCACTGCGGGATGCCTTTTAATGGTTTAACAGTTCATTTACATTTTCCTTATTTTTCTTAAAATAAGCCTGCTGGTTAACCTTTGCTGTGCCAGTGTCCTCTATTAAAACATATACATTTAATTCAGTTGCCATAATACATGCACATTTCTCTTCATTTCAGCAGGGTACACTGTTGATATATTTTAACACAATTAACACAAGCAAAGCTCACAAATACAGTTTCAGCACAAGCATCTGTACAGATCAGTTTGATATACTATTGACATATAATTGCTTACAAAATTCCAGCTAGCCGTGCTGGCACAAGTCATGCATCCATTGCCCTACTTCTCCTAGCATGGCTGCAGTAGCTTCTATCATCACAGAAACAAACAGCTTTCATCAGGAAAGCTTACTTATAGGTGGGGACTGGAATTTGATTTGCAACAATGAGAAATATCTGGGGGCCTAAAAGGGAAAATATAGCCAAAGAGGGTAGATTTCTGAAGAACGTTATGAAAGTATTTGGTATGAAAGACTTTAATTCAGTAGTAAAAACTCAGAATGTATGTATTATTCACCAAGGTACAATAACTGGATTAGACTAGACAAATTATATTTTCACAGGAACATGTGTACTTGAGAAATGGCATACATCCAATAACTATTTTAGATCACCTTGACCTAGATGATGCAGTGAACTACTTTAATAAATCTTTATTCAAAATATTAAATGCCCTTGCCCTTGTTAGAACCAGAGTAAAATCAAACTATGCCCTCTGGCTAAGCAGAGACACTAGGGCCCTTCTGAAAACTAGAGGTAAAGCCTGGGAACTAAGGCTAAGACTAACACAGTAGTTTCTTAACAACAGTATCAAGAACTTAGAAATAAGGCAAAAAAAACCAAATAAAATAGGATAAAATACATTTCTATCGTGAGGTTCAAAATACATATCAAAAAACCCTCAAAAATTCTGTCCGACTATAAACTCCGTCCTTCACCCAGGAAAATCTACTACACCAATGCCAAACATCCACAACAATTCCAATAGCATAGCTACCATTTTTAACAAACATTTTACTGAATCTATAATTGCCCTTTCCAAACAGCAAACCCCTAATCCTGATACCAAACCACCGAAGTCTACAACTAACAATGCCTCATTCTCTTTCTCCCCAGTTCCTACAGCCACTATAAAAAAACTACTACCAAACTAAGACCTACTACACTTGCCATAGATAACTTACCCAGTGAATACCTCAAAATTGCAGTTGAATCTACAGTCTTCCCAGTATCAATCCTTATAAGCAGATCTATTCTCGAAAACAAGGTCTTTCAATTGTGGAAAATTTCCCATGTAATCCCACTTCATAAAGGGGGACCTTCCACAGAACTGACAAACTATTGGCCAATTGTTATTCTTTCACTTCTTTCTAAGCTACTCGAAAGGTACATTCATCTCCAGGTCCTGAAATTCTTACTAACAAATAACCTTCCCGCAAACACTCAGCATGGGTTTCGCCCATCACATAGTACCACTACAGCTCTCTAATCCTTCACTAACACCATAAACCATCACAGGAGTAACAACAACGTTGTATCTGCCATTTTTGTAGACATATCAAAAGCTTTTGATATGGTCTCCCATTTCAAACTAATAGATGTACTAACTGAGCTATCCTTTTCACCATCTGCCACATCATGGTTTCATAAAGTACAGTTTTGTACCTACCATAAATGTAGATGTTCGAGGATCCACATTGCTGCAGTCCTAACTATTGGGTAGTCCGCTGTCCAGTCGGCCCGAATACCAAAGTATATGGCTGACGTCGGTCAGGGCGCATTAGACTGACGTCAGTACGTCAGGGTACTAATGCGCATGACCGACATCATATCCTCAGTCTTTTCTTGCCCCAGATGTCAGAAGACCCTGAAAAGATAAGGCCAAAAACCAAAAAACTCCCAACATACCTGCACCAAAATATATATATATATATACAAAATATACAAAATTAGCAGAATATAACCTCACCTACACAACCACCCCTAAACACAGAGGGAAGGAGGGAGGGATTGGACTGCAGCAATGTGGATCCTCGAACATCTACATTTATGGTAGGTACAAAACTGTACTATGTTCTTCATTCCACATTGCTGCAGTCCTAACTATTGGGTAGAATCCCAAAGCAGAGGTAAGGGAGGCTGGCAAATCATAAGGAAGCAGGAACTGACAACATGCCCTGCAAAATAGCTGTGGCAAAACCAGCCCTAGACTTAGAGTAGAGAGGAAGGTGATAATGCTTAGAGAAAGTATGCACTGAACTCCAAGTAGCTGCCTCCAAAATATCCTTAGTTGCCACCCCCCTCAGAAATGCTGTTGAAGTGGCAGTAGCCCTAGTGGAATGAGGCCTAATCCCAGCTGGAATCTCCTTGCCATGATGGGAATAACAAAAGGTAATGCAACACCCAATCCATCTAGAAATAGTTTGTTTTGACACAGGCTTGCCCTGCGAACTCAAAGCAAAAGAAACAAACAACTGCTGAGACTGCCGAAAATCCTTAGTCCTGCTCAAATAATAACGCAATTGCCTGTGTACATCTAAAGTGTGCAAAATCTTTTCCCCTTTATTTTGGGGATCTGCATAAAACGTAGGCAAATGAATAGTTTGGTTTAAAGCCACACTAGAAACCACTTTAGGCATAAAGGAAGGATTAGTACGTAATGATACCCTATCCTTATGAAAAATCAAAAAAGGCTCAACCGCCATAAGGGCCTGTAACTCAGAAACCCTTCTTGCAGAAGTAATGGCCAACAAAAAGCAGTCTTCCATGACAAGTATTTCAGTTCAGCAGTAGCTGCAGGCTCAAAAGGTTGTAGAGTAAGTTTCTCCAACACAAAATTGAGATCCCAAGCAGGAGTAGGAGCTCTACGTGGGGGTCTTATATTCTTTGCCCCTCTAAGAAATTGCTTGAACAAAGGATGTGAAAACAATGGTGGGTCACAATCATAGTGAGCTGAAATTGCTGCAGCATGAATCTTAATGGAAGAGAAAGACAAACCTTTGTCCAATAAGTCAGTAAGATATTGAAGAGCCACACTCAAATTAGGCTCTGAAATCTCCAAATTCTTTGCTGCAGTCCAAAATAAAAATCTCTTCCATTTTTCTGCGTACACTTTCCTTGTACTAGGTCTTCTGGCTTCCATAATCACATTTAAAACTTGTTGAGGAAGTTGAGACCTGCTGTCTTTCAAAACAGAATATGCCAGGCTGTTAGATGAAGAGAGTGAAGCTTGACATTGAGCAGACGACCGTCCTTCTGAGACAACAGATGTGGAATCAAGGGTAAAGGCCATGGAGGCTTCTTTACCAGACTCCTCAGTAATGGGTACCAGTGCTGCCGAGACCAATCTGGAGCTATTAAAATCATCCTTGGCTTGTCTTGTCTGACCTTTAGAAGCACCTTTGGAAGAAGAGGCAGAGGTGGAAACGCATACACATGAAGATTTTTCCAACTGACAGAAAGAGCATCCACTTTCCAAGCTGTGTGATGAAACCTCTTTGTGCAAAACTTTGGCAGCTGGTGGTTTAGTGGAGAAGCGAACAGATCTATGTCTGGAGTTCCCCAGGATACTGTCAACCTTTGAAATACATGAAGATCCAGTTTCCACTCGTGGGGATCCATGATTTGTCTGCTTAACACATCTGCTAAGGAGTTCTGTGCTCCGGCAGAAACCTTGCCTGAAGAGTTAGTTGCAAGCTGAGCGCAGTCTCCCATAAAATCATTGCTTGCCTGCACAATGGGTAAGAATGTGTTCCCCTTGTTTGTTGATGTACCACATGACAGTTGTGTTGTCTGTTAGAATCAACACCTGCCCTGGAAGAAGTAACTCCTTGAAAGCCATTAATGCAAACTGGACTGCTAACATCTCCTTCATGTTGATATGTAGATGCTGTAGTCTGGCAGGCCACTTGTCTTGTATCCACTTTCCATTTAGATGAGCTCCCCAAGCAATGTCTGAGGCATCTGTCGTTAGAATTTGACTCGCCTCTGGCCGGGTCACAGAGAGTCCCTTGTTTAGGTGACATTCCTGAGCCCACCACAAAAATTCCTTTTGAATGCAAGGTATTATTTGAATGACAGTGTCCAAATCCTGGCAGTGCTGTGTCCATACATTTTGAGATACCATTGTAGCTTCCTCATATGCAGTTTGGCATTGGGAAGCACCAGAATACAAGATGCCATGAACCCTAAGGCTTGAAGGACTGTCCTTGCAGTCAGCCCGGACTGAAGAGATAGGTGATGGAAGTAACTGGAAAGATTCTTTTGTTTGTCCGGGGTTAAAAAGGCCATCTGGGCTGCTGTATTCAGTCTCACACCCAGAAAGCACATGTCTTGAGAGGGTACTAGACTGGACTTTATTTCGTTCACAGAATACCCTAGGCATCTTAGCACTGCTATGACATATTCCAAATGCTGTAGAAGGTCTTCCTTTTCTTGAGCCAGAATCAGGCAATCGTCCAAGTAAGGATAGATTTGAATTCCTTTTAGCCTGAAGTAAGCTATCACTGGAGCCAGAACCTTTGTGAATACTCTGGGCAGTAGATAAGCCAAAGGGCAATGCAGAGAACTGATAATGAGAATTTCCAGCTCGAAAACGCAGATACTTTCTGCAACTTAGTCTTATAGGCACATGAAGGTAAGCTTCCTTGAGATCTAAAGTTACCATCCAGTGATCTTTGCCCAGCAGAGGTAAAAGCTGTTGTAACGTCAACATTTTGAACTTGGGAATGTCCAGATAAGTGTTGAGGATAGATAAATCCAAAATTGGTCTCCACGTGTTCCCCTTCTTTGGTACTAGGAACAGGCGAGAATAAAATCCTAGGCCCCTTTCTGGCACAGGAACCGGCTGAATGGCCCCTATATGGAGTAACTGAGAAATTTGCTTGTGAGCCTCTTGTCTTTGTAGAGGAGGAATGTCTGGCATGCCTTTGAAAGGAGGCAAGGTATGGAAATAAAACCTGTAACCGTGGTGAATGATATCCAGAACCCATCTGTCTTGGGTAATTAAATCCCAATTTTCTTTGAAAAGAGACAGTCTTCCTCCCAACGGTGCTGCCAGGCGAGAATGAACTGGCAGCTGAAAAGGCAGGTCATTGAGTCTGCTTACGAAAGGAATGACCCCTGCCCTCACCAGAAGTCTGAGCAGGGGAACTCCCTGTTCTAGGCCTAAAAGAACCCTGAGCTCTGCCCCTACCACGTCTAGACCTACCCCTAGACTGGGAATCATAAGCAGGATAAGTCCATCCCTTAGCAGGCCAATTTCTACTAAACTTCGGAGGCTGCACCTGCAAGAAATCTTTAACAGTTTGCATAGACTTAGCCTTGTCCTCCATTTTCTTCAAAACTGCTTCTACAGGCGAACCAAACAACACATCAGACTGCAAGGGAGCATCCAAAATCCGTGTCTTAACATGCTCAGCTAAATTCTGATCTCTCAACCAGGCGTGCCTACGAAGAACAGAACCAGTGGCAGCCACCCTGGAGGAGGCCTGCACAGCATCAAAACCACATTGCAAGGAATGTTTACCCACCTGTTCAGACACATGAACTAAATCCTGCAACTCTTTACACTCAATACCTTCCGCCAGAGCATCCACCTTAGATTTCAACTGTGAAAGAAGATAATTTTGATATTTTAACATGTGAAACTGACAATTCAACGCCCTCATGGCTAAAGTGGAAGAAGTATACACTTTCTTTCCCCATCTATCCAAAGCCCTTGCCTCTTTATCAGGAGGGACAGGATTTTTAACAACTGAGGCCTTCACACCTTTAGGCCCCTGAGAGACAGTTTCCGGGTCCGCCCTAGGACTCTTAAAAAGATACTTATGAGCTTCAGGCACCCTATAATACCTATCCGGTTTAACTGGGGCAGGAGGCAAAGAATCAGGATTCAGGGAAGCCTCTGCAAAACATCTTCCACCACATTCAAAACAGGAGGTATAGCTAAAGGCCTATGCTGGGGTAAAACAAGAATTCCCTAAGCCTTTTCCTGGAATCAGAGAAATCTTGACCTTCCCATTTAAAATGCTCCCTCATGGAATGCAGAGTCTCTGAAAATGAAAAATCCTCAGGAGGGGAAGCTGAAGGAGTAGAATCATCCACATCAGAATCAGAATAAGGAGGGTACTCCTGCAAGTCTTCAGCAAGACTCAGAAGCCTCCGAGCATTGCTCAAAACTCTCAAACTCAGGTTCCACCCTAGGCCTCTTATCAGGAGGGCATAGAACCCCTTATCATAGTAATCAAATCCTCTGCCATTTTAAGCATATGTTTCTTAGGCAAAGACCCTGAAGCACTAGGAGAAACCCCCACTGAAGCAAAACTCGGCCTGCCCCTCAAAGCAGCCTTGGAAACAGAAGGGGAGGCTCTGACCACCTTAGGAAGAGAGGGAAGAACAGCCACCTGAGAAGCCCCCTCAGCCTGGCCTACTTCCTGAGAGGATACATCCTGTAACAGTAAAGTCTCTCCTGAGACTCCAAAGAAACACCTGGCAAAACCTCCGGCTCCACTGAGCCCTCTAAAGAACCGACGTCTGGGACTGTTGGTTCTTCCACTCTAGGCTTTGCTGTTTTGTCCTTGCGTTTTTTAGCCGAAGCCGGCGTCGGAGCATCCGACGGCATTTTATAATTACAACGCTTCCCAAACACTAACCTGGCACAGTCTAACCTTCTCTTAATAGTGCGTTATGTTAAATCTAGCACAAGAGCGGCATCCAACAACGTCGTGCTCAGGCCCTAAACAAGGTATACACAAAGTATGGTAATCCCTATGAGGTATCTGTTTCCCACAAGAAATACAGTTATTCACTTTTTCTGACATCCGGTTAAATACTGAGGCAAGAAAAAAACAAAATATTCCCCAACGGGGTACTTAGCCAACTCTGATTCGGTCTGAAACTCTGGCTTCAGAAACTTTCAGAACGCCAACCTGCACTCGCAAAATTGCTTCTGCATCGGACCATGCGGCAAAAAAGACTGAGGATATGACGTCGGTCATGCGCATTAGTACCCTGACGTACTGACGTCAGTCTAATGCGCCCTGACCGACGTCAGCCATATACTTTGGTATTCGGGCCGACTGGACAGCGGACTACCCAATAGTTAGGACTGTAGCAATGTGGAATGAAGAACATCTATTTATCTGGCCGTCAACAATCTGTTCTATGGCAGGATGACTTATC
Source organism: Protopterus annectens (assembly GCF_019279795.1). NCBI lineage: Eukaryota > Metazoa > Chordata > Ceratodontiformes > Protopteridae > Protopterus > Protopterus annectens. Next base: position 188,178,712 of record NC_056740.1, read on the forward strand.
TCCATGCCTTCCTTTATCCATTGGTGTCCCCCAAGGATCTATCTTGAGCCCTCTCCTTTTCTCCCTCTTTACTAATAACCTACACACAGCTACTCCACGTGGTTCTATAATACAGTATACAGATGATTCAACACTTACCTGTGCTGCCACTTCTCTATCAACTCTTCATTCTCAAACACAGGAATCTTTCACTTCTGTTGAAACATGGTTAGTCAATGTCCATCTAATCCTGATCCCAAACAAAACTAAATTATTACTCTTCCAACCTAACAAGACATCTATCTCATGCCCAACGGTTACATATTACATTATTGAAGTTTCAGTACTCTGAATACCATATGGTCGACACCATATGACTGAAGTACTAAAACTGTGAAAATGTAGTAAAAAAACAAAAAACAAAACAAACAAATGTAACAGCTGTGAGCAGGGAGGCAAGTGCCCCTGCACCCCCCCTACTTAAATATACCAACTCTGAGATCGCACTTTAACGGAGTTAAGTGCAGGAAAGGGAAGGTTTCCCTTTCCTACACTGTAGCGCGATCTCGGAGTTGGTATATTTAAGTAGTGGGGGCGTGGGGGGTGCATGGGGGCTTGCCCCCTTGCCTACACCCTTTACTTTTTCTTTTCTTTTTTTATGATTTTTTATGAACATTCAAATATTTAATCGTTCAATCATTAAAGGTCGACCTTTAGTGATTTGAATGATTGAATATTCGATGTTCCAATAGGAACCCATGCCCAACACTTAAGATAATAGCCAAAGACAACACTGCGATCTCCCAGACAACCCAAACAAAGCTTCTTGGAGTGGAAATAGACAATACCCTAAAATTTGACTTGCATGTCTCCCGAACTATAAAAAAAAGTCCATAAGAAACTTGGAAGTCTATACAGGCAGACAAGGTTCCTTACCACAATGACCGAAATTACATTAGCACAAACCCATCTGCTCTCCACATTACTATACGCCTTTCCAATTTTAACTAATCTAAGGAAAACTGACTTATCTAAGCTAGAAGCATGGTATAATAAAATTGCTAAGTTTGCATCCGACTGCCCAAATAGAACACATCATTGTACAGCTTTAAGGATACTAGACTGGCTTGAGCTTCCCAACATTATTGTTTACAACCAACTTTCTCTAACTCACAAAACTATAAAACAACCAACTAGAAACCCTGCACTACAAAATCTCATCCTTCCTTACAGTTCCAGCAGACCACTTTGCTCTAACAATAAGAACTTACCATTTACAAGGCCAACAACACTGCAGGAAAATCTTTATTTTCCAACTATATATCTCGTACATGGAACTCCCTTCCTAAATCCATTCTCTCAATCTCATCCACTAACCACTTTAAGCCATCACTTAAAGCTTATCTAAAAAATAAGTGGCTATGTTCCTGTACTAACCCCTCATGTGTGCTCTGATACATCAGAGTATACCCAAAACATATCCAACTTCTCTCCTGGTTTTAATCCTTTGTTCCTACTGACCTGTCTTAACCTTATATCTTGACATAAGTCATACCTACAAATAGTACTAGCTATGTTCAAAGCCTAGGTTTTGTTGTCAAGATGTAACAAATTTGTATATTCTTTTGTATACTACATTTTGTTTACTTTATACTTTACTGATTATTGTAATGTGTTCATGAAAATCTACCGTTACTCATGGAGCTTTTCTCCCCAGGCCTCCACTGAAAAAGGACCTGTGTCCGATCAGACTTTCCCAGTAAATGTTAAACAAAAATAAATAATTACTAAGATAAAATGCAGGGTAATGAAGTAAAGATGAGACAGTGCTGCTTCTCCACTTACCTGTTAAAAAGATAGGAATTTAAGGAATAGGTAATGCAAATTATCCAGGAGTTGTTAGAGAAAATAGAAAGTATTCAATAAGCGATAGCTAGTGAGTGGGATAAAATGAAAGTGGGGTTTAAAAACAGTTTAGAAATAAAAGAAAAAGAGATCTGGTTAAGAAGTAATAAGAATTATTTAGCGGGCCTGACAAAGGTTAAAGCCTAAGAAAATAAGGGGAATGTCATAGAACAAGAAGAGGTGCAGCTGCAGAATGCTAAAGAGAAAAGAAAGGAGTACCTTAATAATATACACAACCTTAGAAAGAGTGCGGTTAAGCAACTTTTTTTTGATAACTCCAGAGCACAAAAACATTTGGCATAATGACTTGGACAACAGAAAGTAGAAAGGGTAGCTGCCAAACTTAGGGAGCCTATAACAATAAATAAATAGACAGATAGCCAGAAAGCCTGTAGTGGTATAGGAGATAATTTGGAAATTTTATGAAAATTTGTATGAAGCAGAGAAGTGGGGAACTCAAAAAAAGCACAAACGGAAGTACTTATGGAAGACTTAAATATACCAAGATTAGAGGTAGATGAGACTCAATAACAGTTAAGATAGGAGGAGATGAGATAAAAATGGTGATTATATACTCTAAATGCTAACCTGTTTATGGGCCTTTTTGAAGTTGAGTTTTTGTATAGATTGAATTTTTTTAATTGTTTGTTTGTGTCTTTCGGCTTTTCCCGGTTAGGGGTCGCCACAGCGGAACTCCGGTCTGCTAATGATTGGCAGTAGAGTCTTATGTGCTGGCTTGCCGGGCCTAACGCACAACCTTCAATGAAGGAACGCCCATTCACGCATGTCGCCACACAGAAGATTGAATTTTTTTAATAGTTATCTTATATTGTAGATATATAGATGATTTGATTTTTTTATGTAAGGGGGTGCTGAAATAGCTCCCCAGTTTATAAATGATTTAGATGTAAGTCGTTATAAAATTTGATGGCTTACAGATAGGAAGAACAGTTAACTATTTAGATGTCACTTTGACTATTAGGAATAGTAACTAATAAACACAGACAGGGAATATTTTGGATAGTAGTAGTTGCCATCCAACACATACATTGAAGGCACTACCTTATAATGAATTATTGAAAGTCAGCAGGCTATGTAATGATGAAATGGGTCTAGAAAAGGAAATAATAAAAACATGTATTAACTTCAAGCAAAGGGGGTATGATGAAAATGTTATTTTAGATGCCCTTCATAAAATAATGGATACCAGTTTACTTCATAATAGGCCTTTAGTAAATAAGATAAATAATAATAGAGAATTTAATACTGTGCAGGAGTGTAGAAAAGTTTATTTTGTTACTGTATATATTAAGTGAGAAAATTATTGATGTTATTAGATATTATTGGCCCTATTTAATTAATATGGAAGGGGTAAAAAATCTGTGTAGAACTGTAAATATCTCTTTTAAGAGAAGTAGAAATATTAAAGACATGGTGGTACACAATGGATTTGTTTCACCTGGTGAAAAATTAAATTTACAGGTTGGTGAATTTGGCACCTTCCATTGCGAAAGGTGTTTGGTTTGCTCCAACATTACCAAATATTTTGAAAAAATAAATGGTGTAAAATTCTGTTCCACTTCTGCTTTTTCATGTATAACTAAATCAGTGATATATGTTCTGTCTTGCCCATGTAATTTGTATTATATAGGGGAAACTAAAAGAATATTCAAGCTACGGTTGCGAGAACAGATGAGACATAAAAAATAATAATGCTATGAGCCCTATAGCTTTACATTTTTTTTTACTTGCCACAGTGGTGACTTTTCACTGTTAAAAGCTTGTATTTTGTAACATATTTCAGAAACAGATTACGTGTTAATGAAAAAGAAATTATTGTACAAAGAAACTTTATATATTTTAAAATTTAATACACTATCTCCAGCAGGTCTAAATAGTGAATGTAACTGGAGAGTGTTTCTTTAAAATGTATATATGATTATTTTAATTGATTTTATATATATATATATATATATATATATATATATATATATATATATATATATATATATATAGATGCATAGTGTGGCATATTTTGTAACTCCAGGAAGGCTGTGCCGAGATGCCAGAGTGTTATTCAGTGTGAATAAACTATTTAATATAAGACTGGTGGCATTTTTTTCACTGGCTTTGTAGTCTGGTGTGATTATATAATCAATCTGCAGGAAAGTCTCCAGGAACAGACGGTATTCTGGTGAAAGTTTGTAAGCTAGGATGGAAGAAAGTGATAAAGAACGATAGAAGGTTTTATTTAATAATATGTTAAAAGGAGAGGAGGCACTAACATCCTGGAATAAAAGCTGTGGCGGCTGTAATACCCAAACATGGTAAAGACCCCTCTGATGCAAATTCATATAGGCCCATTTCAATTTTAAATCATGAAAGTGTTTACGTTTGTAATGGCTAAAAGAATGGCAAAGGTGATGTCAAAACTGATGTATATAGACCAATGCAGTTTGGTGGAAGGAGGCAAACATTAATAAAATAATAATGATCTAGAAGAAAGCAAAATGTAAGAAAACACTACTGCTATTGATGGGTCTTAATGCAGAGAAAACATCTGACAGAGTAAGCTGGGGTTTTATGAGTAAGACAATAGAAGCACGTGCATTTCCTGATAATAATAAGGTTAACTTGAAGGAGATACGAGGGATTGGGGGCAATATCAAAGTGGAAGGGTTTCTCTCTGATAACTTGTGACTGAACGGAGGAATCAGGCAGGGGTGTCTTTTTTCCCCTTTGTTATTTGCCTTATATTTAGAACCATTGTCAAAGAAAATAAGGGACCAAAAATTCAAGGACATAACTGGTATGGTGTTCAAGAAAAGTTGGATTTATTTGCAATTATTATGTTGTACCTGATGGAACCAGAAAAGGACTTCTCAGTGTTGTGGAACATTCTGAGACAGTTCCCTTTTTCGGAATATAAAATTAACAGTGAAAAGTCACTACTGTGACAAGTAAAAAAAAATGTAAAGCTATAGGGCTCATAGCATTATTATTTTTTACACACACACACACACATATATATATATATATATATATATATATATATATATATACATATACATATATATATATATATATATATATATACATATACATATATATATATAGATATATATATATATATATATATATATATACATACATACATACATACATATATATATATATATATATATATATATATACATACATACACGTAAGCTTACATGAATTGGCGGAACATGATAAAATTAAGTATTTAGGAGTATGAATTAAAAAGGGTTCTGTTATGGTAGCTAAGGTTATGTGGGAAGAGACTAAAAAATCCAAAAACTGAGAACCTGGAAGGTCTTGCCTATAGATATGGATAGCATGATACAAGCAATAAAATTGTTTTTAGTCCTTTTAATTTTATACAAAGATCAGACATATTTTTATCAACCAGAGAAGTTGTGAATAGTAAATAAGCTGAAGGATTTTATTTGGGAGTAGAGGGCAAGAGTTAAGTGGAACAAGTTGATCCTCCCACTAGAACAAGAAGGTTTTGGATTACCTGATTTGAAGGGATATTTTAGAGCTACACAGTTAAGCCTCTTAAACGTAACACATGCAGAAAGCTACAATTCAAAGTGGAAAGGGATGATTATGAAGCAGAGGAGTAATGCAAGAAATAAGGAAAGGATGGGATTTTGGATGCAGATCCTTAAGGAGAATAACAGTCATACATAACATTCATAAAGTAGCAGAAAGTATACTAAGAACTAAGACAGCATAGGAATGGAGAAAAGATTCTGCCAATAGGGATGACTGCAATTAGAGGTAAAGAGAACAGGCAAGTTGGGGGATGGAATTTACTGGAGGAAGCTGGCAAAGGAACCAAGGTGTTGGGAAAATAATTACACAGGGCAAGGTAATAGAATGGGGGCAGGACAAGACATTCGGATTGCAAGCCCGTGATTGCCTTCCCTCTCAGGTATTGACATTAAGAGCACAGGCAAAGAGAAAAGGATGGGGGAATCCTAAATGAAAGACCTGCTTTGGTTGAGTTTTTAACTAAATTAAGAACAAAAGCTGCTGTTAAAAAGGGATACTTAGTAAGGCTTATAAAATATTGCACAATAAATAACAGAAATTAATCAGAATAGTTCAGAAAAGTTTGGGAAGAGAGACTAGATATGAAATTCATAAAAAACAATGGGAGGATATATGTATGGATCCCAAATATGCAACAAAACCTAGAAGATTTAGAATTTTTGCATGGAAAAATTTGCATTGATACTTTTACACCCCAAGCAGACTCCAGAAAGAATTTCTCCTCAAGTAGATGGCACATGTTGGGAGGTGTATTGAGGAAGCTAGAACTACCCATTAGCATATGTGCTTGGAGTGTAATGAGTTGGCAGACTTCAAAAATTCCATACAGAGTACTTTGTTAGGAATACTGGGTGAGCAATGAATGTAACTAAAGAAATTATATATATTTTTTGAGCTGGGATACTGGATCTGTATATTACCTAGACATAGTAAGATCTTGTTAAATTTAATTTATTTATTTGCAGTTAGTTTACCAGGATCGTCCATTGGGCCAAGAAGAACCCATTTTCAATGGAGTCCTGGGGAGAAAAGCTCCAAAAACAAACAAAAATTGCAAAAAAAATTAAAATAAAAGCTTTTGTTACAGAAAGTGCAAAAGTACTAGTAAAACATTTAATTTAAACATACAATTTCTGAAACAAAAATGACACAAAGTTTTGGTTACATTAAGTACAGAATCAAAAACATTGCATTTAAAGAAATAATTTCTGAGATAAAAAGTCAGTATTGTAAATCTAGAGTAGTTATATACACATGGATTGGTTCCTGCTAAACCATATATGAAATAGGAAAAGTCAGAGGTGAAGAGAGAAGAGGTTATGTGGGGTGGGAGCAGGAGCATTCCCACTGAGATACAAGGTGTGACTGAAGTGAGTTTTTAAAGGAAGAGAGGTTTCTGGTGGTATGGATGGATGGTGGTAGGGAGTTCCATTGACGTGCAAGGGTGAAGGATAGGAGATTTTTGCCTGGGGAGATGGGTAGGTTTAAACAGCTGAATTAGGGTTTGATTATTAGATCATAGGAGTCTATCAGGGAGGTGCATTTTAAAGGTAGAGGACAGAGAGGGACAGAGGGAGGGGTTGAAAATGAGTTTGTGTGCATGAATCAGATGAATGTTGTTGTTGTATCTTTCGGCTTTTCCCGGTTAGATGTCGCCACAGTGGAACTCCGGTCCGCTAATGATTGGCAGTAGATTTTTACGTACCGACTTGCCAGGCCTGATGCACAACCTTCAACGAAGGTACACCCATTCGCGCATGTCTCCACGCAGAAGATGCTTTAGCTGAGAATCGAACAGGACGTCTTACTGTGAGGCGACAATGCTACCGCAGCACCTACGGAGCTCTAACCAATTTAATTTATGAAGGGCTACCCAGTGATGGGTAGAAGACTTGTGGCTAGTGGCAAACTTGGACATTTTATAATAGCAAGAAGAGAGTTTTGTCTTAAGAGAATATTGTTGGTTTGTTAGGAGTGCAGCACCATAAAGAAGAGAAGGTATGAGAAATGTGGTAGAGAGAATGAACTTAGTAGAAGGAGTGAGGTAGCAATTGTGGTGGTAAAGCATACCAAGTTCATAGTGGGTTTTATGACATTTATTTGTAGGTGGGAGCTGAATTTGAAATGGTCATCAATGTGGACACCTAGGAGTTTGGCCTCAGATACTAATTTGAGAGTATGTTGTTCTGGCTTTTGATAGAGAATGAAAATTTTTCAGTAATGGTTGTTTTAGAAGGGGTAAATAACATTAGTTTGTTTTTTGAGGCATTGAGTGCTAGGTGATTATTTAACATCCATTGTTCAGTGGTACGGAAAGCCTCTTGTGTTAACTTTATGAGAGTGGGGATGGATGTGGCAGAACAGATTATAGTTGAATCATCTGCATATTGGATAAGTTTTGTATTGGTGACTAAGCAATGGAAATCATTTATGAATATATTGGAAAGGAGGGGACCCAGTATGGAACCCTGGGGGGACACCAGTGGGGGTTTTAAGGAAGGAGGAGGTGGCTTTTTTTCCATTTGACTGCTTGCTGTCTATTTAAGAGGTAACTACTGAAACCAGTTGAAGGTGGAAAGGGATAGGTTTAGATTAGAGAGTTTAGCTAGGAGAAGGCTGTGAGATATGGTATCGAAGGCCTTAGAGAGATCAAGTAGGAGGGTAGATATGGTACAGCCAGAGTCACGGCTTTATTAACAATTTCTAGGAAGGAAAGAAGGGCAGTGGTAGTGCTGTGGCCAGGTCTAAATCCATGTTGTGTGGGAGTTAGTAAGTGATTGTCAGTAAGATAGGGTAGATGTTGTAGATGGATGCATTTTTCAAGGAGTTTAGAGATGGGGGATAGAATGGCGATAGGGCGGAAGTTTGTAAAATTATTGTTACCCCATTTATGCAGAGGTAAGATGAAGGCCTTTTTCCATAGTTGGGGTACATGACCTTCTTGGATTGAGCAGTTGATTAATATACTGATAAGGTAAGGCAATGGCTTTGGCAGCTATAGTTCGAAAGTATGAGGGCATGTTATCTGAGGCATTGGAGCATGGTTTTAGTTTTTGGAGAATTTTTTATGGTAGATGTGGGTATGGGTTTTATGGAGAAAGAAGGGAGTTGAGAGGTGAAGGTATTGGAGAGTGATGGTGAAGGTGAGGCCAGGGGAGGGGATGTTGAAGTAGGTGGTGTAATGTTTTTAGAGGAGGAGGAGGTTAGTTTGGAAATTGAGTCGATGAAGAAAGAGTTAAATTTGGTGGCCAGATCTATGTGCAGTGCATCAGGATCTGGACAAGGGTTTTCTTTTTTGCCAGGATTAAGGGGAGTGGAGATATTATTGCAGACTTTTTGTGGATTTGTTTTATGGTTATTTTGTACTGAGGAGAAATAAGTTTTTCGGTCTGCTATAATTAGCTTTTTGACTTTGTTGCGAAGCGTTTTGTATTCATTGAGGGTGGAGGGAATCTTATTTTTCTGGTGGTGTACCCAGGCTTTATCTCTAAGGCGCATGGCAGCTAGTGTATTTTTGGTTAGCCAAGGGGCAGTTTTGCTTTTTATTCTTTTAGATTTGGGGGGGAGGGGGCATAGCTGTCTAAGAGGTTTAGGAAAGATGCACTGAAGTAGGTAACAGTGTTTTCTAAGGATAAAGTTCTTAGAGGGGTCCAGTTTATTGATTTTAGAGAGTTGGAAAAGGTAGTGGGATTGAAGTTTTTTAGGTAGCGAGTGGAGATATATTTATGTGATAATTGTAAGGGGGAAGTAAGGAGGCGAGCAAAAGCGGGGAGGTGATTGTTGGGGGAATCAGGAAGTATGCCACTATGAGAGAAATAATGACGGTGAGAGACTAAGATCCAGTCTAGGATATTACCGCTGGAGTAATCTTTGGAGGGTCTAGTTGTAGAGTTGATAAGTTGAGGGAAATTATAAAGGTTAATATTTAGGGAGTTTGTGAGGGACTGAATTGAGGACCAGTTAATGTTCATGTCACCCACTATTATAGTTTTCATTGCTAATATTAGTGGAAAGCCAGGAGAGGATATCTTCGAGTACTGAGATATTGTCTCTTGGGGGAATGTACAGGGAGGCTATACATACATGTTTGTGTCTATTTACTTGAAGTAGGGCCAGAATTAATTCAGCGTTGGTGAACTGGGGAATAGGTTTAAGTGTAGGGGTAATTGTTAAGGAGGATGAGTATAGGAGAGCTACTCCTCCACCCTTTTTGTGGGTTGTCTTTTCTAATGATGGAGTAGTTGGGTGGTACTATTTCTGAGTCTTTTATATGAGGTTTTAACCAAGTTTCAGGAATAGACAAGATGTCTGGTTTATTGTGGAGAAGCCAGGTATGGAGGTTGGGAATTTTGTTAGCTATGCTTTGGGCATTTAGAGAGGTGAATAGGGTAGATTTGGATATAGAGGAAGGAGTATAGGGGCCTGGATTTGGGTGTATGTCACCAGACAGGAGGATAGTAATTTGATGTTGAATAATACAGGAGAGGTACTTGGACTGCTTAGTATTGGAGTTGAGTACTGTTAGATTTCTGAGGTTTTGGTTGGTTAGAGATGGGGTACGGTGCTTATATGGAGACATGAGTTTGTAGGGAAAGAGCAGATAATTATTGATGGGATATAGATTGGGGGATATTGGAATAGACGAGAATAAGTGAGTTTGTAATATGAAAATATGGTGAGAAGTAAGGGGCTGTGTAAGATAGTAGATATAGGATATGGTTAGTAGTAGTATTTGAGTTGAGAAGGATGTAGGTTTTGATAGCATGGTGAAATTTGAAGTAATGTGAGGGTATAACAGATACTGAATAGGTAGAGGATCAGGTTAAGTTTTGTATTGTGGGAGATGACTAGTGACAGACAGGGTGTGTGTGTGTGTGTAATAAGGTGATTGTATGTTGATGATGTAGGAGTGTATTGGGTAATGAGGGAGTATAAGTGTAGAGGTGCTGGGGGTCGGTGAGAATTGGGGGTGGGGTAGGGTAGGGGAGCACAGTGAGCCCATAGGGCGAGTGGAGCGGGTTGAGCCAGGACAGGAGGTTGCCTACCAGGAACAATCAGTGGAATTGGAAACTAACAGTGAGTACATGGGCCAGTTCAGGTAAGGGTATACTGAGATGGAGCTTTTGGGCTAATTTAGAACTGTGAGCCAATGTAATTAGAAAATGCTTAAAGTAAGTCTATACACTAAGTGGAGTGGGGAATACTGAAAAGTCTAACTCGAACATAGTGCTATTTGGGGTATGGTTGAGATAGGAAGGTTAACACTAGTGGCCAAAAGTAGTTACTGCAGCTTAGGAGAGATGTGGAAGAATATTGGGGAATGGATACCACTGCAGGCTGCTAGCAAAGGACGAAGGGGCACTACACTAGGCAGACTAACAAAAGAAAAGAAAAGAAGGCAAACAGTAGATAAAACACATACACTGATAAATCTTGGATGGTAGCAGGTTTTCTTATTCTTTTAGTTAAGAAATGTTTGCTTGGGTTCCAGTAGTCTTTTTTAGATATTTCAGAGGTGACAATTAAGGGTGAAGAAATGGAGAATGCCTTAGGAGATGGGAGGGCAAGACTTAGCAAGCTGTAAGGGAGAAAATAGTTATTGTTTAGTATTCCTACCAGAGGAGGTATTGCAGAAGAATTTGCTAGGAATTTCAGGAGAGATTGAGGAAGAGGCCAGGGGCTAGGATCAGCGTAAGCATGGATGAGTATAGGTAGAGAAAAAAAATACAGTTAGGAAGGGAGATAGCAGCAGGAGATATGGTAGCAGGTTAAGAAAATGAAGAGGGAAGCAGCTGGGAAGATAGAAGACTAGGTTTAGACAGTTAATGCACAGCGTTACTTCAGGTTACACTGTTACAATGGCAGCAGTTTTCAGGTTACATCAATGCAACAGTGACATCAGTTCTTCAAATAAAAAAATTAAAGGCAGCAGAAGGGAGTTTAAACTTCACGTATTGCAGAGCATTTAAATGGAAAAAATAAAGAGAGCAATATTGGTTACAATGATAGAGACACACAACAGATTGCTCAATGGTTACAGTAAAATGATCATCAAATACTACAGTAAATGCAGTCTAGGCTCACCGAATTAAGTATGCAATATTCATCTACTCACATGGTCAGATTGCATGCTAGACTCTAAATGTGCAAGTAAAATAAGGTAACAAAAATAGCTTATCCCACATACTGCTTCATTTAATGTTTAAAAACAGTGACAAAGCCCAGGTACATAGCTAGCGGGGATCTCATTTGCAGATGACTCTAGGACCGTGCGATATGAGTTTACAGATACCCACTATATGCACATGTTCTCAAAGTGAGTCCTGGAGCTAGACTAGGTAGCTAGGCTTTTAAATTGTAGTTGCGAAATATGGTAGCTAAATAGCTTACCCATGTACGGCATCATTTACCTTGTAAAAACCATAGTGCAGCCCAGGGAAAGTAGCTAGCAGAGATCTTGCTCGCAAATAACTGTTGGAGCATACAGTTTGAGATACACAGCTACATGTGCTCTCAAAGCAAGTCCAGGGGGGGTGACCAGATATTGCAGCCAGATACAATAACACTTTAGAAGAACAATACTACGTTTGGGCCACAAGGTATCAACACAATGACTGCAGGACACAATTGAATAAACTAGGCAAACAAAATGTAATGGTCCAGGAGTTCCATTATAAATGGACTATGTTAGTGTGTATTTGAAGTTACCCAAACACCCAGAACAACAGTTTAATGGCCCAGAGGTTCCATTTTAAATGGACTACACTAGAGTGTATTGAAGTTACCCAGAACAGTAGGTTGTGTACGAGTCACACATTAAAAAGCAGCACTTCAAAAAACAGTTTTCAGAATGAGCAGCAATCAAAAGCTTATTTCAGAATATTGAACAGGATACTGAGAAAACACTTACCACGAGCAATGCTAGCAGCTTACTGCAGGGCAGGACAGGCGTGCTGGGGAATACTGTTTGAATATGGCGCCACAGGTATTAAGGTATCTAAATAGACTAGGGGTGGGAGATAATGCAGTAAAAGGGTGAAGGACAAAGGAGGCTAAGGTAAGAGTGAGGGGGACAGGAGAGCTAGTGCTAAGGTGAATGAAACAAAGAACAGGAGGGGCAAGGAGCATGCAGGGAAGAGGGAAGGTACAGAGAGGGGGGGAGGGGTGAAAGTGAGTCTAGAGGGAGATTGCAGCCAGGAGAGGAGGTTGCCTACCAGGAACAATCAGTGGAATTGGAAACTAATAGTGAGTATATGGGGCAGTTCAGGTAAGGGTATACTGCGATATAGAGCTTTTGGGCTAATTTAGAACTGTCAGCCAATGTAATGAGAAAATGCTTAAAGTAGGACTATACACTAAGTGGAGTGGGAAATAGTGAAAAGTCTAACCTGAACGTAGTGCGACTGGGTGTATGGTTGCGATAGGAAGGTTAATACTACCACCACCTAGTGGTCAAAAGTAGTTCTTGCGGCTGAGGAGAGAAGTGGAAGAATACGGAGAAATGGATACCATTGCATGCTGCTAGCAACGCACGAAGGTGCACTGCACTAGGCAGACTCACAAAACAAAATAAAAGAAGTTAAACAGTAGATAAAACACATACACTGATAAATCTTGGGCAGCAGCAGGTTCTCTTATTCTTTTAGTTAAGAAATGTTTGCTTAGGTTCCAGTAGTCTTTTTTTAGATCTCTCATAGGTGGTGATTCAGGGTGAAAAAATGGAGAACGCCTTGGGAGATGGGAGGGCAAGACTTGGCAAAGCACGAGTGATACTAGCAGCTTATGGCAGGACAGACATGCTGGGGAATACTGAGTTTTTGTGGCTGACAAAAAAGCAATTACTAGAAAATAGAAATCAAAATCTAAACCAGCTATACTTGAAGCAGTGAATATTGTAACAGAGATAAAAGAACAGAAAATAGGATCTTTAGAAAAGGGTAGGGAGTAAATTACATAGAAAAAATGGAAACTGTGGGAACAATACATACAGAGATAATGTTTTGTAGGAGGTTTAAAAGAAGGCAGGAACTGAACAATTTATGTAATGTTGCTTTGATTATATGATACATTAAAATACATGTAATATGTAATGTTTGTAAATGTGAAGTTGTTAATATGGCTTGATTACTTTGCCTATGTCACAAGTATTAATTCTATAAGATGTTTAAAAAATACATTTATAAGAGCTGAAGGATCAAAAGGATGAAGTTGAAGGAAGCCTAGAGGGCATACATGAAGGTTCCCACTGTGAAGAGGTTCTGCTTAGTAGCCTCCTTGGAGACTGGTCTGGAATAATAATCGGTTTTGCTATTGTCAGAGCTCAAGAAGACATCAGCGTCGTGACCAATGCTGACTCAGTCCTAGGATCCTTCAGAGTTGGAGGTTCTGGATCCTCAGATCTCCTTTTGCCTTGTTCCAGATCCTTTGATGTGTGCCTTTTTCACTTGCTTTTCTTTTATGGACTTTTTAGATTTCCCAAACTCTGGATTTGGATGCAATAGTCCTTTTATTATAAGCTTGTTCTTTCTAACTGAGAGTGTGATGTGTGAAGGCCTTGCAGAGGGCAAAAATCTGGTGAGAGAAGCTCCACCCCCATGGACACAACAAATAACTCATTGGTGTCTTGGGGTGGAAACTTGTGACCTCATTTCTGAAACTTTTTGAAACTTGCATTCTTGTCCATACACACACACACACACACACACACACACACACACACACACACACACACACACACACACACACACACACAACGTACGTCAAACCACAAGATATAGAAAATATTAAATCAAACTTGACACAGCACAAACTTCAAAACGAAATTAAAATTTGACCGCTATCAAACTACTAAATTTTAACAGTACACATTTATAAAAAAACTATATATGATACACATACAACCACTAAGCACTACTAACTACCAAATGTTATAAGACAGCATCTTATAAGATTTAATGGGGGTAGCAGGAACACACAATGCCAAATGGGAAAAGGAGAAAACAGAAGATTGACAGAAAACCTTTCCCAATGATGAGAAAAGAAGCTGTAGAAGGGGAAATATTAAATCAAGCTACATTCTATTTTTTTTAGCAAGAAAATGAGGAGGAACACTTATATTTCACAGAGCTCTGAGATCCATGTCTGAACATTGATGGTAAATAGTTAATGCTAGTCCCCCCCAAGAAATGCGGATGGTATAACCGGGAGGGAGGATGTTGCAGGTGAGCTAAGACACTGCATTGTGCTGAATTTCAAGTCAGCAGTGAAAGTGTTAGCAGCAGTCAAAACAATCTTGCAACCTATGGTGAGTGGTCAATGGCAAAGATAATGGGGGCCATAAAAAAATAAAATAAACTATGCAAATGTTGGAAAAGAACTGGGAAAAGCAGGTAATATGTAGCCCCACATGCATTACCATCTCAAGTACTAGAAGGACGTGCACAGGCCCCTGAATACTGGCTGTGTGCTGCAACTACCACAAAAGAAATCCTATTAGTGCAGATGATCTTCAAAGTTAGTTCCTGAAGTAACTTGCACCAGAGTCTTGGCAAAACACAGAACCATTAAAAGGAAGATGTCTGGAGTGGAGACTCTAGGGAAACTCCTTGTCTTTAACAGCCACTTGGTACTTGAGAAATAATTTTTGGACTGCTTTTGTTTAATGCTACCAAGGTGTATGACAGGAAGCTAAACAGTGATAAAGAACAAGAAAGAAAACCATCACAGCCAATTATAAAGCAGTCCTCTGGTAGCAAGAAAGAAAAAAAAAAGAGTTAAATGGACCTGATGAAACAGATCCTGGCATATACAGACATCCAAGAAATAATAAAGTGTACCACATATATCTGATCACCATTATATCCAGACACCCTGAAAAAAAATATCCAAAAACAAGGACAAATGAGAAGAAAGTGGGCCATCCCCTCTAACAAGTTTGTAGGTGGCCCCTAGCTGCTTGCTACAGAAGAAAAGTTTATCACTCACATGATGGCTTAAATTCAATTAAGTATGTACTGATGAGCATGTCCTTAATTTTTATTGTTGCCATTAAATAGGTAGGAACTACATTTACTTGTATCCTCTTGTTACTACTAATTCTAGGGACATATAACTCTTGCAGAAAGTTTAAATAATTGCTTGACTATGTTTTACATCTGCTGCTACCAGGGTTAGGTTATTGTGTAACTGCTATTTTTACTTAACTGCCTCTGTGAATGACTAGTTCCATCTGTAATACAAGGATATTGCACTGTTTATTTGTTATCTACATATAAGTATAGGTGAATGTTTAGTATAATATACTCTGTACAGTTTTATTTGCTATCTACATACAAGTATAGGTGAATGTTTAGTATAATATACCCACTCTTAACTTGCTATGTGCTAACTCCTATTTCTTATAACTACCTTGTCTCTCTTGCCTCCTTAAGTTACTCTGCTCTACTTGTGCTTCCAGCACTAATCAGTCTGAACCTAAAGGAACCCCTGCAACTAACTGTGATACACCTCACAGCCTATCTGCCCTACAAACCCCATAACAAGGATACAAGAAAAGTATGTGTATTAAACAACTCCTGTCTGAATTGTCATTCTACTAGTGTACCGCTGCTACAGGTGGTAATTTACGTATTGAGCTAAGGCAGCCAGCAGCCCCCCCCCCCATTCTACACATAATTCACTCTCTCTCTCTCCCATCCTCTTTAGAATCCCTCCTTTTGACTAAGCACCCACCTTTCCCTTGATTTCTCCATCTGACTCCTTCTTACATCTGCCTGCATTTTTAGGCCTGCCCACTAGGTGGCACCCTTTACCTAGCCTCACCCCCTTTTCATCCTCTCTATTACACAGCTTCTTACCCTATTTCTCATTTTGTACCTGCATTGCTATCCTGTTCTCCCACCTTACTCTTCTTCTACTTCTTTTCTACTACTGCCTTTCCTATGAACACTTCTCTCTAGCCTTCATCTCATCTGACTTTTAAAGCTTACCTTCACATATTAGTCCTGCTGATTGTTTTTCCTCTGCAACTGCTCCAGTCTCTGTGTCTACCTGCCCCCAATTCCCACCCACCCCCCAGGGGTCCTACTCTTATACTCTCTAAACCACATCTCTTCCTCTTCCCATTACCCCTTTCCACATTTCCTATTGGCCAACTTCTCTTTCATCTCCTATCCCTAATCCACTCCCCTCCATAATCTCCACTCCCTCCTATCTTTACTCACTCCCACCTTAAATACTTACATCTACACATATATAAGAACAAATAGCCAATCCTTCACAATGGCTAATCCAACCAACCCTTTTCTAATTCTACTCTATTTCACTATTTTACGACTACCACTTCTAACCAGTGCCTATCTACTCTCCTCATATGAGCACCCAATATATCCACATACTTACTACCCCAACCAACAAACCAACTCTCAACCCTTACCACACCTGCATGACCATGCAAACATAACATGCTCACCTAGCTATCTACATGCAAAGTATCATAGAACACTACACATTAAATATAATACACTATATCTCAAAAGAGTGTTACCTCTTTACAGCAAATTCCCTAACCCAAGCTATCTTGTACAACTCCTCACAGTAAAGGATGGTGATATTCATCCTAACCCTGGCCCAACAGCAACCCCTATCTCTCTTCACAATCATAATCAGTCTTGCAATTATCCCCTTACCAAACCTTCGAACTCTCTCCTAATAGCTCATCTTAATATATGTAGTACAACAACAAAGTGACTCAACTCCATGCTCTCCTAGAAGTATATTCCTTTGATATTATCTGCCTAACAGAAACATGGCTAAAACCTATCATTAAAGATAATGAATTTATCCCACATGGATATAATATCCTAAGAGTTTACAGATTAGCTAAGAAAGGTGGTGGGGTTGCTATTCTATTTAAATCTGGCTTGTAATTAACAACTTACAACTGTAATATACCCCTAGACTCCAATACTGAAATTCTCATCTCTAAGCTTGAACTTAACAATGCTAAATCAATCTATATTATCTGTATGTATTTGCCTCCTGGTAATAACATAGCCTCCTTGGAAAATATCCTCTGCTGTCTATCCCAATACCTGCCTCAAGAAACCATAATCCTAGGCGATATAAATTTAGACTGCAATTCCTATAGCAGTACTCTTCCTATCACCCACATAAACCTATATGGTTTCTCTCAAACCATTACCTCCCTCACCAGAATAAATAAAGCTAACAAGAAAGCAAGCATATTAGACTGGATTCTCACAATCTCACTCACTACTATAATTCTGGAACCCTCCCTGATGATATAAGTGACCACTCACTTACCTACATCATCAGAATAAAAGCAAACACCCCTACTCCAATCTCTATCAGACAAATTAGATTAAAAAAGAAATTTAACCCTGATCTGTTCCAAATGGAACTAAGAGCATGCAATTGGGTTCCCTTAAAATAACTTCCATTAGATGAAGCCGTTAATTTCTTTAATTCTACCTTCCTTGCCATTCTTAATCACCACGCTCCAACCAGATCTATTAGAATTAAGGCTAAGTCTGCCCCATGGCTTTCTTATGAAACCAAACACAAAATTCATCTCAGAAATAAACATTGGGCCAAATGGAGAATGACTAAAAACCCTGCTGACCAACAAATCTTTAGACAGCTAAGAAATGACACTAAGAACGCCATACTCTCTGATAAACAAAACTACTACTTACAATAACAACAACCTAATCACAACAACCCACAGAACTTCTGAGCTAGCATTAAGCAGATAATCCACCCAGGTCAATCCACTACACCAAACCCTCAAAATACAGATAGGAAAAATTCCATCCATACAGCTAATACCTTCAATACCTTCTTTACAGATACTATCCAAACACTAGCTAGTCAACTATCACATAACACCATCACACTGCCTTCATACTCATCTACCCCACCCCACACTTTTTATTTCAAACCTGCCCCAACCACATTTATCCAAACCCTATTGAATAAACTGAAACCATGCTCCCCTTCTGCAGACCTACTGCCTTCTGAATATCTACAGCTATCATCCAAGGCTGTTGCCTATGCTATTTCCATATTCATCAACAGAACTATTACTGAAGGTTACACCCCCACATTATGGAAAGTCTCCCGTATTATCCCCCTACATAAAGATGGACATTCCACTGAGCTATCAAACTATCGCCCCATTGCCCTACTTTCGCCTTTAGCTAAAATTATGGAAAACATTATCCATAAACAACTTCTCCACCACTTAATCAAAAACAATCTACTTTCCAACTGTCAACATGGATTCAGACCCTCACACAGCACTACCACTGCCCTCCTTTCCTTTACTGACTACATTAACGGGCACCGAAACCTGAATAATCTTTCTTCTGCTCTATTTATCAACCTGTCTAAAGCATTTGACATGGTAAACCACCAGATTCTCATTAACATACCCAAATCTCTGTCATTAGACCCACTTTCCATAAAATGGTTCCAATCCTACCTTGACAAATGACAGCAAGCAGAACTTTTGCATAACTCTTTATCCACCCATCTACCTGTTACCTTAGGTGTCCCTCAGGGGTCCATACTTGGACCTCTTCTTTTCTCTATATTTATTAATGAACTTAATCTAGTTATCCCACAAGCCACTTGCATACAATATGCTGACGACTCCACATTATTATGCTCAGCTACATCCTCCCATGACCTTCACTCTCTCACCCAAAAAATATTCAACATAGTTGAACAATGGTTCACTCAGCGTTGCCTTCTTTTGAACCCAAAGAAAACCAAAATCCTCCTCTTCACTCCTACTCAAAACTCCTCTCCTCTACATTTCTCTGTGACATCTACCAATGGCACAATAATATCTCCAGACTTCACCACCAAACTACTAGGGGTCACCATCAACAATAACCTGAATTTTGACATCCACATCAACAATACTATAAAGACTGTCAACAAAAAAACTGGCACTCTCTATAGGATTAAACGCTTCCCTTCCCCTACTGCTAAAACTACTATCGCTCACATTCATTTGGCCTCTACACTCCTTTATGCCTCGCCCATTTTTACTAATCTCTCCAAGAATAATCTCAGCAAACTAGAAATGTCCTATAATAACATTGCAAGATTTGCTACACGCAACACATTTCGAACCCACCATTGTATAAACCTAAACCAGCTAGGATGGTTAGAACTTCAACACCTGATTAAATTTCACCAACTAACCACTGCCCACAACATTCTCTATAAACCTTCCAGCACTCCAAGTTTAACTAGCCTCATCACCCCCTATAAAAATCTGAAGTCCTTATGCTCATCACACAAACTTCTTGTATGCACCTCTAAATCTAATAACAGGGCTGGGGATTCTCTCTTCTCTAATACTGTAGGCAAATCCTGGAATCTTCTCCCTAATGACCTCACCTCACTCACCTCTTTATCTCTCTTTAAAAACAGACTTAAACTTTACCTCAAATCATACTGGCTATGCCCCTGTTCTAAACCTGACTAGTCCTATGCCTCTACAAACTCAACTTATCTTTCTAGTCCTTACTATCCTCTGTTACATCTTCCATCTTACTATACTTTTCTTGTCTACCTTTTTTTACATTATTTATATCCTCTTTACATACCTTTTGTTAAGTAAATCCATTGTATCATCACTACACACCCAACTTCCTTTTCTCTCTTTCTGACCTAACCCTTACTGTGTCCCATACACTCAATTCATACTATTTCTGACTCTTAACCTCAGTGTACATCCTTTTAAATCCTCTAGGTTTTTACTGCACATTACCATTGTCAATTACTTTTTTTACTATGATAATTGCTATTTTTTTTCTTATTATAATATCTGATGTTTGTGTATTGTTTGTACTTGTACTTTAAATTGAATCATGTCTTTGGAGCTTTTCTCCCCGGGCCTCTACTGAAAATGGACATATATCCAGTTAGACTAGCCCGATCAACAAATGTAAAATAAATAAAATAAATAAATAAAACAGTGTATTTGTTGACAATTTTATAGGTTAGATAAGTGGAATGGGTAAAATGCTTTCCTTAAAAGTCTTATACTTTATATAGCCTTAAATGCAATGCAACACAGTTTTTACTCTACCTGTTGACCATTTTGTGAATTAGATATGTAGAACAGTAAAATGGTCTGTTTAAAATCTGTACCTCTCGGATAAGTTCCTTCCTGATTTTTGTCTCATTGTAGAGGTGAGGCAGCAACTGATCTAACAAATCTCTGATTAAAGAGGGTTTGTTGTGTGCTGCAGAGTTGAACATCACCAAACTGACGCGTCTAACATTTAGGTCAGAATCCTGTAGGGTCTTCAGAAAGTCACCTGGATTAAAATTAAAATAAGCAGAATTATCAGCAATCCCATCATTCAAAATCCTTATACAAGAATTGCAAAGAATGAACAACAAAGTACAGACTCTCTGTCCCTCCACAGAAAAAAAAGCATACAAAATAAAATGCGCTCAGGAAATGACTACGCACAAACGTCAAGTACAGTTTCAGATGGTGAATCATTTAAATACCATTGTATACGCAGGCAGTCTAAATACATACTGTGTAAGATAAGTCATTTAATCACAGTTGTGCTCCTAGGTCGTCCTCTCTCCAAAAGGGCAACTGAGTACCCACTTTTCAAAAACAATTGAGCAACCCAGACAACCATAGTAACAACAAATAATGGACTACATTTACAGCAATATTATTCTAACAGGGGAATGGGGATAAGTCCATTCAGTATAAATGCCCAAGTTCTTGTTTCCATGAATACATCCACATTTAAAGACATTTAGTCTAGATGGAAGAAAGTGCATAGAAACTACAGTAAAAATACAAGTACAAGGTGCAAAACCTGTGGTAAGATTATTACAATAAATAAGTACAGAAAAACAAAAATCTTATACATTTGGATAACTGCTCATTGGAGCTGTCTGGATCCTCTAGGGGGCTTGGTGGCATGTACTCTAAAGTGAACACACTAGAAAAGATAAAAAATGATACATGCTACTTCAGCACCGGAAAAGTAAGAGCAGGTAGGAGTCAGGCAGAGAAAAGCAAGAGAAAAAATTATTCTGAAAAGCTGAATGAGCTTAAGAAATGGAGCTGCCATCATAATCTGCACTAAGTAGACCTTCTAGAGGGAAACAGATGGCTGAAATATGTGCACATTTCTGGGGAAGCAACCTCTTCTCCTACCAGATTATCCAGCTTACATGAAGAACAAAATGAGGACCACAGCACAGGCAATGCAAGCCTCAAGCTGAAGAAAACGTGGAGCTTCATTTACATGGGAGGAAACTCTTGAGTTGTGGCATGTGCACAGCACTATAATGGCTTATGGTTAGCTGGGGTGGGTATAAGCGCAGACTGGCCAAAGCTTTTGTAGCATCAGTATTAACCTCCCTGCCTTTTTTCCCATTTTGTACAGGAGGTTGGGGTGTCATGGCAAGAGTGACCATCTCCTATAGCCAATGTTCACACTGACTGGGTGCAGAGCAGTTCTGACAAAAAGGCCAAGATATAGCCAACTCTTTTTTAATAGCAGCTCCAGAAACTGGAGCAGTCGGCCAGGGAGGATTCTAGTGAGTAGCCACTGTTGGCTCATCATCCTTGGAGGGGAGGCAGCTCTGGCTCACCACAAGGGTGACACCTAGTAAGAGCACTACATGGAGTTACAGCCTGCAGAGTCAGCACTGTCACAGTGCACCTTGCACTAGCAGTTGAGGGGAAACCTGAAGGTGAATGCATGCTTCCCTTCTGGAGACAGCAATAGCAGAGCTTGGGGGGTAGGGAACCAGTTCTTGTCAGACAATGTACAGCTAACTGGGATTCAGGGTGTTGGGACTCTTGCCTTGTAGAAGTACTCTTGGAACTAATGGGATGATTGGGTGGCAGTAGCAGAGTCACTAGGCAATGTTTGGGGGGGGGGGGGGGATTTAGTCAACTCATTTGGAGTATGTGCCAGATGTGCCACAAAAGATACCTAGTGTGGGCTGTATTCCCAGAAAGTTTTTTTGGAGGTTTGGAGAGATATCTCTTTTAGGATAAGATATTTATCATTTACAAGGAAAGAAGTAATGAAAAAGCTTGCTGGTTGAAGAAGGAAGTGCCTATTGATACCGCAGTGAGCTACAGGTCTAGTGGGGCAAAGGGTACTCCAAAGGATGCTTCTATGATGGGAAGCAATGTTGCGGCCCTAAGAAAGGACAAGGGAAGAATGTAAGGGCCCCAGACTGACATGGAATGCAACAAGGACGACCCCGAAGTGCAAACTCAGAGGATGTAAGAGCAGAGATTAAAGTTCTGGAAATTAATTTTATAAGGCACAAATCCCTCCTAAAAAGTGACAGGCAGGGCACAGACATGGGACAGCCCTGGTATGACTATAAAGGAGGAAGAATACAATTAAACCAGAGTGTTAATGCAACAGGTGCAGCAGATTGTAGATCAACATCATGCAAAGACGAGAGAGGTTGCATTGTTATATATTGCAATATGACAGAGTTAACTAGGAAGAGGGGATGGAGCAAGGCAGAGATGGTTAATTATGGATGGAGGCTAGGATAATTGTGTAAATATTGTTAACTGGTTTCTTAATGTATTTTTCTGTAGTTCTATATTTTTCTCTTTTGAGAAGAAGTATCTAATCCATCATCTAGACGGGGAAGCCTGTATAAGAGGAAAGATGGCTTGCTGTGTCTGGCAATGACTGTTAATGAAACCAGAATGAGTCAGAGATGATATCCATATGAACGACTATGGAGAAACCCTAACTTCAAAAACAGCTACTGTAATGTACTCTTTGAGGATGTGCAATGTTTATTAGCTGGGAGTTTGTATAATCTAGTGGGGGTTTTAAAGTGTGCGTTGTAAAAATTTGCTAGTGTTTTCAATGCATATCACAGTATTTAGGACAAACAGTGGGGAGTAGTACACAGAAATGTAAACCCTAATGCTGCAAGCGAGTTTTTACTTTTCTTTCATTTCTACAATCATATGCACAGGCACCATGAAGGTGTGGAAGGTAGGGCAACAAGGAAGAGAATTTGCTGAAAGTAGCTACAACAGACATTATGGAAGAAGTCCTGCAGATTAACACATACCACAATGTTAACTGCTATGTACAGGATGAGTAGAGACATCATTTTGTTCAGTTTTATATACGACACAACATTAAAATGTGCTGTTTAAAGTGCAAATTCTGCTAAATGTTACGATTTTTAATGACTTGGATATAAAGGGTTACCATATTGTCTTCGATTAGAAGACACCCTGAAATAGAAACTGACCTCAAATGGAACTTGCCATTAAAAAAATATTAAAAGCTTCACTTTAAAACAAGCCACAGAGATTGTATTTTCGGACAGATTCTTGTCTAACAGAAAGAGAAACAAGCAGAAAACAAGAGTGAAAGCAATGATGGGACCACTTTGGGGAAAATACTATAAATACAGTATGCAAATACAACCACCGAAACATGTTTATCAACTTCTCTTTGGGATTCTAAATATCATTAACCACATCTCCTATGGTAATACAAATTCATATAACATACTGTACATAAAAACGTTTATTGTGGTACTTGAGTTGTATGAACTTCTATTACTGAAACAGACATGGAATACTGCTGTCATTTACAGGCATGACATACCTCTCAACTGTCCAGATTTTCACAGAATGTCCAGACTTTTACCTCATATTTTTGGTCTGTTGGTTTTCTGGCAAATCACGGAGGACTGAAGTCACTAAATAATGACACATTTGAGTTTCGTACTTCATATTTTTCAGAAAATGCACGCTAAAAACATATCCTGTCTTTCTACCAGCTTACTAAGTTTATAAGAATATTTAAAACGTGCCCCTATTTTTGAGCCTTTGTCTCTCCATTATTTTAGGCTTTGCCCAGACTTCTTATGCTAAGAGGTTGAGAGGTGTGGGTATGAACCACATTTTTTTCCTTCGGGTACCATAAAAAGTAAATATGAATTTCCAACACTAATACACTGTTCTCACTGTAATCCCAGTAAAATGAGTAAAAAGCTTACCTTTCGTGTGGAAACTAAATTGAGGAAAAATGTCAAAGGAAGTCATACTAAACACACCAGTGTGCCAATTACATTATGCCGTAGCTTCTGACACTAAAAACAGTAAAACCCTGGTTACCCTTTACGTATTTGTCACTTATCTTCACTGACAAAAAACAGTAATGTCTGTCAGTTAGTGTAGAGGATTAAAGTTTTGAGCTATTCGATTCCTTCAGTTTCTATTTGTCTACTGCTTGATCCTAAGCAAGTCAGTAAATCAGAAGGTGCTCCTAGGTCTAGTATGGAGTAAAGTCTGTGTCTCAGTGCTCTACCCCTGTTAATAAATAAAGTAATGTCCTTAATACTTGTATCTGTCGAGTCACCTTCAGGTGACTTTTGCTCTACATGGTATAAACACTTGCAAGAAAACAAAAACAATAATGATAGTTGTATCTGTCAGTTACCTTCAATGGCAAAAACAGTGATATCGGTTACCTTTACTGTCAATAGAGTTTTCAGAGCAATTATCGCTCTACTGCTACAGCAATAAAAAGTGATTCAGAGATGTGAAATATTCATATTGAGCAAAAGCTTGACACTCATTTGCAACTCTCTGAGTGAAACACAATGCAGTTTGAAACTGAGTTAAGTGTTCCCCCTACTTCAAACAATACTGTTGCACAGAGACCTACAAGCATTTACACAAAACACTGTAGTACTTGGGTAGCACTAACAGCTTCACTCTTGCCACAGAAAGCAATGGGTGTACACCATAAAATGACTGTGTACCTTCCCATCTCTTTGCTCCAAAAATAGCACTATAAAGCTTATCTTTGCATAACTCTACTGCGCTATTCCAATTATGGTATATGACTCCAGAGAAAATCATATGGCTAATTTACATTAGCCATGCTCCTGGGCTGCATACTGCAAAATCCAGCAAGACTCCCATAGTATTATTTGTGGAGCATTCATACCATTTTAAATGCTCCCTCACAATGCAGTGACCAATCCTGTTTGAAACAGGATTGCACAATGTGTTGCACTTATAAATAAACCCATTTCCACAGACCTCACCTGCAAGAAATCAACAGCAACAACCAAAAAACAGTAATGCCCTTTGTAGCTGTCCAGTATCTTCACTGACCAAAAAAGTTTTAATGTTGGTTACCTTCACCAGTTTTCACTCCACAGGCCATAAACACTTGCAAGAAGCTAAAAAAAAACAGTCATTTATATCTATCAGTTACCTTTATTGACCAGTATGTTCTTAAGCCTACAAATAGGACATGTCAAGTATCATATAGCAACTGGACAGGCGAAATCTTTGGTTACAGTAAGGGTGTCCCACAGGGCTCTGTCCTAGACCCTTACTTGTATCTTTTAGACCTTTTTCATCTGAGGTGTTCTACAGTCTATATGCAGATGACCTGAAATTGAGTAAAATGATTACATGTGTAACAGATACAGCATGCCTGCAAAATAACTTGGCTAAATTGACCATTTGGGCACAGGAGAATAATATGCTGATAAATACATCAAAAACTAAGCATATGAGATTTGGTCGGCATAAATGCAGCACACAGTGACTGAAACTGTAGACTCATTTAAGGACCTGGGTATATGGGTAGCTTCAGCTATGAGTTTTTCTAATCATATCAACCAATTGGTTAATGACAGTTATAGATCTATAGGTTGTATAAAAAGATTTATGCAGTCTAGGAAATCAAAAATAACAAAGTCATTGTTTCTTAGTTACATTAGACCCAAACTTGAGTATGGAATAACAATATGGAAACCCTATACGAAAACAAACATGACTAAACTGGAAAGAATACAATGGAAATATACCAAAGGTATCCATGGATGTGAAAGTTATTATGAAAGACTAAAAATATATGAACTTATACAGTGTCTCTTACAGATATCGAAGAGGAGATCTTATTCAGGTATATAGGGAATTTAGTGACAACTGCCTCTGGGAATATTTGGGGTTAACAAAAAGTACTAGAGAATCATCAGACAACCTATGTAGAAGATTCTATTGTCGTATATATTAATATATAATAATATATTAAATGTCAGCAAGCAAAGGAGAGTAGTAGTGCTGAAATTGAATTCATCCTCAAGTCTTGGTGAGTACTTTCCCAAGGTGGACCCTGTTTTCACAAAATCTCACCAAGGCGACACTGATATATAGACTGTATTTATATAGCATATATCATGGACAGAAGTAGGTCAAAAACTAAAAAAGATAGCTGGGTGAACAAGACCCAGGATAAAAAAGTGCCAAGTCCTGGTAGGTGCACTGGGGCCAGGACTGGAAAAGATGACAGTGTAGAAGCCACAAAATACGGACATATTCCTACAATGGGGCCAGGCCAGACACAGGGGGGAGGATGGCCCCCCTGTTGTAGAAGGAAGTAGCAGTCCACAAAATCACAAAAAACGATAGGCCAAAGAACAGCCATAAAGACGATAAAGTGGACTATTGAGGATAAGAAAGACATTACTTATTGTTACTATTATGCAGAATTTCCAGACACAATATATACAAAATGATTAAGAGAGAAATTAGAGGAAAGAAAAATACTTTCACAAGAAAAACTGTCAGAAGCTTCAAATGAAAATTTGTGTTCATTAATGCAACAGATTTGTGAAAAACTGTATATAGATCAAGAAACCTTGATCTGTTTGGAAAAAGAAGCATCTGAGGAAGTGCAAAAATATAAACAAAACCAAGAGATATTTGAAAAGTATAAAAAAGAAATATAGACATGGGAAAGAAAGAGAAATGTGATATGGTGCAATATTTAATTTGGATTTCTCCTTTGCATAATCAATGTAAAGAAGGCAGCCCCAAAGATAATTAAAGAGAAATACAGGCAAAAGCATGCGGATATGGAAAATTTCACAGTAAAAAAAATAGTATCACAAAGATGGAACAGAGAAAAGAAGATCAGTAAAGTAGAAGTTAAAAAAAATAGAAGCTGAAGTTATGGATTGCCTGCGAAGTGAAGGAATTGATGTAGGTCTAACACAGGTTATATCACAGCAGGATGGAGTGAGTCCCCAAAGCAGGGAGAAAAAGGAAGATGAGGAAGCAACTGAAGAAATATTGATATGTGAAAGAAAAAGAGATTTAATATGGTGTAATACTTATGCAAGGAGAAAGCAAAACTAACCAATACAAAAAGAGTAGCACCAAAGATATTTGAAGAGAAATACAGACAAAGGAATCCAGATATGGAAAACTTTATAATACAAAAAAATAGAAGACAAAGAGGAAAAGTAGAAAAAGAGATTAGTAATGGAGAAGTTAGAGAAATAGAAACTGAGGTTATGGAGTACCTACCTGCAAAGTGAAGGATTTAGTGTAGAAAATCTAATTCAGAAAGCACCACAACAGGATAGAGTAATGGATATCCAAATTAAGGGGAAACCAGTGGAACAGGAAAGCAATTGGTCAGGTGCCACATAAAGATAATTTGCAGCCTTCCACAGGAAACCAGTATAAACGTTCACCTGAAGTTAGACAGCAAGGGAAGGATCAGGAAACTGTGGAAATTCTGATGCAGTCAATGTTGAGGAGTGATAGGCCAGTGAATTCCCATATGATGGGGCAACTGATGGCACAGGATGAAATGGATGAGACTGTGTCATAAGATGCTATAGAACCTTCTATAGAATTCCCGCAGGAATTGAAAAATAAGGGATGTGCCCTCAGTTTCGAAGAAAATGAGCTAAGAGAAGAATTGCTTGCTTGATTTAATAGACATGGACAGATATATCAAGATCAAAGATCAATGAAAGAAATAGACTGCAGAAGGTTAATAAAACCCAAAAAGTCAGAAGTCCAATAAAACAAATGAACACAGTAATTAGGGCTGCTCATAGAGATCCATGCAATATAATAGAAGTAAACAGGATACATCACTGTGCAGCTAAATTAATAACTGATAAAGTTCTACCACAAGAACACAGGGTAGTGAGGGGGGAAGGAAGGGGAGAAATTGAATACCATTATGGAAATATCGAATAGAGAAAATTACAAAGCAACTAAAACAAGAAGTATCACTGTTAGAAGACTATAGAAGAGGGAATAGATCAACAAAAATACTAAGAAAGATAGATGTGATAAAAGCAATGTGCAACATTAGAACAGACCAGGATCTATCATGCACTATTGCAAACAATAAACTAAAACTTTCAGCACAGGCAGAAAAATTATTTATTTATTTATTTATTTATTTCCAGTTTGATAACCGGGGAAGTCCACTGGGCCCGAAAGCCCGTTTTCAGTGGAGGCCCGGGGAGAAAAGCTCCAATGATAATACATTACACAAAAAAAACACAGCAGAACAGATCTAAACTAATACACACAAAAACACACTCTGTTCTAATAGCATAATACTTTAACAATTTCCAAACAAGAATGAGGTGCATTGGGCACTATGCATAAGAAAAAGATATATTAGTGCAACTGTGAATGTTAGTAAAGTAGGAAAGGAAAGGAAATAATAGATAGAGTTTGAATGCAAGAGCAGGGATGCATGGGAGAAACGAATAAGAAGCAAAGAAATTAAAGGAGAGGTGTCAGAAGAGGATAGAAAAAGAACAGATAACTAATGTTTAAATTGTGGTTGAGTCCAGGAGACCACCTTGAGAAAAAAGTCAAAAGATTTAAGGTGAGAGTAAGCATAGCACTTGAAGGAAAATAAAGGGTTTATTCAGGGAGGAAGGAGGAGATAATGAAGAAGAGAGGGGAGCTAGGGAGAGAGTCAGAAGAAGGGGAACCAGGGGGGTGGGATGGAACTAGGATAAATAGAGATCTAGGTAGGAAGTATACAATTACATTTCCAATTTTGGAAAAGGTGAGAATGAAGAAGAGATTTAAAGTGTTCATAGTTTGTAGTGGCTCTTAGAAGGGAAGGGAGTGAGTTCCATTTTTTTGCTGTAGTATAGGAAAGTAGAGGATTCAAAGATAAATATAAAGGAAAAGTGCAAAATAAGCAATTTATTGATGACCCAAAAAGGTTTTATAGAAAACTGGGAAATACGGTAAAAGGAATTGAAAGACCGCCAAAAAAAAAGAAGAAATAGATACATTTTGGAGAAGTATCTGTGAAGATCGTGTGGAACATAACAAAGATGCTAAATGGATTGAAGAAGTAAAAGAAAGAATAAGGAGCTTAAAGGTACAGGATATGAAATGGGAGTTAAGAAAAGCCTCTAACTGGAAAACGCCAGGCCCAGATCCAGTACCTAACTTCTGGTTAAAAGTATTAACATCTTTGCACGAAGATTTAGCCACGAGTAAGAACTGTTTATATGTGCATCCAGAACAGACACCAACCTGGCTAACAACAGGAAAAACAATGCTCCTACTTAAGAGTGAACCTGCAAGCTACTGTAAAAAATTTAGACCAATAACTTGCCTTCTGGTGACGTAAAAACTATACATGGGAATTGATGCTGACAGAGTTTATAGTCATTTAGAAGAAAACTCAATTATGGCAGTAGAACAAAAGGGGCAATAAAAGAAAGTCATATGGAACAAAGGATCATTTGTTCTTAAATAAAGTCATATATTCTTCCTCTTTTTACAGTTCTCCACTAAGTATGGCATGGATTTATTGCAAAAAATCATTTGATAAGAGTGCTTAAAAATGCATACACTACACCCCACACTGATCGATTACATTACAGTGACCATGAAACAGTGGCAGATCACTCTGCAATTAAGCCATGATAAAGGACAAATTGTTATCCCAGGGATAAAAATTCAAAGGGGGATATTCCAGGGTGACTCTCTGTCACCATTACTATTCTGCTCAACTTGCCCTTAATCCATTAAGCTGTTTACTCAACAGCTTAGGCCATGGCTATAATCTGGTTCCAAGAAAACAACAAAGTTTAAAGACTTCTCACCTTCTCTTTGTCGATAATTTAAAACTGTATAGCTCATCAGATGAGGAACTGAAAGCACAACTGCAAGATGTCAAAACTTTTTTAGATGATATAAGAATGTCATTTGGTGTTGACAAATGTGCAAAACCAACCTTTAAAGCAGGAAAACTGCAACGTCAAGAAAAGATCAGTTTGGGACAAGAATGATTTATAAAAGAACTTGACCAAGGAGGAGTATATAAATATTTGGGAAATGATGAAGGATCAACAATAAAACATGAACAGATGCAAATAAAACTTAGTAAGGAATACTTCAGAAGACCTAAATTAATCCTGAAAACAGCACTGACATCTAGGAAAAAAAATCCATGCTATAAACCAATTTGTTCTTCCTGTCCTAGCTTACAGTTTTGGAGTGACTGACTGCCCCCAAAATGTGCTGGATAGATTAGATAGGAAAACAAGGATGCTTCATGCTCACCAAATGATTTATAAAACTCAGTGCATACCAAGATTATACATTCCGAGTTCCGAAGGAGGGATGGGCCTCCTTGAAATTGATTATATGTATAGATCTGCAATCGTGGAACTCCACACATATCTGCTGAAGTCACAAGACCCAAACGCAGTGAAAGTTATGAAACATAAGGAGAATAAATCTAAGATGATTTCTCTGTTTAATCTAGAAGAAGCTTATTGGTGTCAAGCAGGAATGGAAATCAAACCAGAAGTAGATAAAAATCAGGCAGCAACTGAATGTGCCAAAAAAAAACAAAAGAAAGAATATAAAGTGAAAGATCAGATGAGAAGGCAAGAAATGTGGAAAAAGCATATATATAGTTGCAAGTATACAAAACTTCTGGAAGGACCTCATGTTGATCAGGAACGAACACAGGAATGGTTAAGGAGAGGCAAATTCAAACCAAGAGATGAAAGGTTAATATTAGCAGCCCAAGATAGTGGTCCATTGAACATGTGTGAGAAACAGGCAAATGTAGGTTTTGTAAAACCGAATTAGAAACAGTTGCACACCTCGCTTCTGGTTGCAACATACTAATAGCAGAAGGACTGTATACTGAAAGGCATAATGTGGCAAGACTGTTGCACTGGGGATTGTGCAAACATTATGGTACTGAAATGGCCATAAAACACTGGAAACATAGAAAATGAAGAAGTCTATATTACATGGGATCATCCATTACCATTATCTCTAGCTCAAAAGATAGATGCTAGAAAACCGGATATAGTGGTCCAAGAAAAGAAGACAAGAGTAGCATTGATCATTGAAATTGCCACACCCAGTGATTACAGTGTCTTGCATACAGAGAGACACAAAGTCATAAAATATCAGGATCTGCAGGCAGAAATGAGAGCAATGTGGAAGAAAGATACCCAGACAGCTCCAATAGTAGTAGTAGGGTCCTATAAAAAAGAATTTACAGTCATATTTAGATATGTTACCAATACATACAACTCCATATGAACTGCAGGAGGAGTCATTACTGGACACATTGTGGGTGCTGCGAAGAGCACTACTGGTTGACATCAAAGAGTGAAACAATGCTAATTTCATGAACTTTAATAGTACTTTGACTTAGGAATGGGGTCCATTCCTGCCATGGTATAAGAAACCCAAAAGACTTGGAGAAATTAAAAAACAGAGATTTTATAGGAATGAGAAGTGTACTAATTGGTTCTCTGACAGAATAGCTGATGCATGGAAAAAAACTACTAAATTACATTAAAGCAAGTACTAGTTTAGATATTTTTAAGAACAGACTGGATACTTATTAAGGGAACTAGTGTTTTGGTATATTGGCAAACTAGAAGGGCATCAATGCCCATGCTTGAAATATTTGTATGTATGCATATGTATGTATGTATGTATGTAAGCCAGTCAATTAAGTGCACTGATTCAGTCTGGTTGTTTTTAGATGGGTCAAACTTGCATCCAAAAGCCTTACTTACTTACCTATTTGCTGTCGGAACAAATTTATGAATGATTGCCATTTTGTTTGGTTTGTGTTTCACTATCGGACACTTGGCCAGATTCATTTGAATTCTGTACACTTTGAAAGCAGACAGCACACAATGCTTCACTGTACTCCTCACCAAAACCATATTCTTTGAAGCACTTTATTCCACTGTGATCACTTGCCACTATCCCACAGACCTGAAAAAGAACAAGCACAAGCATATATTTGTAAACTAAAAGACATGCAGTTTTTACCGACTCTACTCTCAGTGGTTTAGTAGGATCTTTGAGATAACCTTTTTTGTAAGATGTTTATCATTCCAACCAGTCATCATAATACCATTTGTATTTCAGCCCAAGAGGAGCATTCCAGGAAACACTTGCAATTTATAGGAGTTTGGTACAACCTTCAGGAATGTCCCTCATGACTGCTTTTAGTTTCCTGCAAGTGTATTTGGCTTCTGGAATGATATGGAAGAGGAAATTGTGCCACACTAGGGAAAATGCACAAAGTAAGTAACCCACATATAATTTGTGATCATTCCTATGTCACAAAAGCTTTCATCCTCCCTTTCTCTCATATTACAACAAAACATCAGGACCGCTGCTGAGATCTTTAGGTGACTTCTTGGGCTTGAACACCACATTACATATCAGTCTTGTTTAATATAATTATAAGACCAGATACCCCATCAAGCTCAAAAATGCTTAAGAATTTTTCAGTAACAAACTATCTCCTACTAAGTGACGGTATAAGACGTTTCAAAGCCCCCATGAACACCGATAACATGCACTCCTATGCAGAACTGTACACCAAAGACCTCTATAACCACTTAAACAGTTGTATAGAATTGGCTGTACCTGATCAGATTAAAACTAGGTCTTGCCAAAAAAACAAGCCATCCTGGTGGACCACTAGTATAACCAGGGTATACAACATGAGAAATAAACTAATGTCCAAGAACAACAGGGAATTGGCTCAGCAGAGGAAGAAATCCCTCTCTAGCTTAAACAAATGAGAGGTCTTGGCAAGTCCTCCAAAGCTAATTATGAAGCAAAGATAGCCTCCCTAGCTAAGGATAATCACAAGGCCTGCTATAACTACATCCAAAATCTAAAAAGGAATACTCAGCTATGCGCTGAACTGGTTGTGGATGACCCCACCCATACTCAACCAAAGGTACTATCCAACCTGCTAGCTGACAGATTTGGAGCCAGCTTTACCACCCATCCACTCCAGTCATCCCCCAAAGTATACCTGCCACCATTCCTCAGCCTATTATCTCAGGACAGCAGGTCATCTCGGCACTCTCCGATGCCAAAAATACGGCATCAATTAGACCAGACAACATCCCAGGTTTCCTTTTAAACAACTTAAAATATGACATAGCAGATCCACTTGGATCACTGTTTAACCAAAGCCTGCGAACTGGATATGTTCTGGTGGAATGGAGGACAGCAACAGTAATCCCTCTGCACAAAGTGGGACCATCCACCAACCCTGGAAATTATAGGCCCATAAACTTGACTAGCCTCATCTGCAAGGCAATGGAAAGAATCATTATGGGCCTTATTAACAAGGATATAGGTAATCCCCAAACTCTGGACCCAACCCAGTTTGGATTCCTCAAAGGTAGATCATGCCTGTTAAACATGGTTGACTTCTTCGAGAAGGTCACCAAGGCCTTGGATGAGGGAAAGACAGTGCATAACCACCTATCTTAACCTAGCCAAGGCATTTGACACAATCCTCCACTCAGGTATTATAGAAAAACTCTCCCAATTGGGAATTAACCCCTACATTACCAGATGGGTAGCCAACTGGCTCACTGACCGGACACACTGTCAAAGTGGATGACGTCACCTATAGCAAAAGACCAGTCACCAGTGGCATACCACAGGGTTCTGTGCTGAGCCCCTTACTGTTCAGAATTTATTTTTCAGAAGTCCAGGCAAACTCGGACAGCCTGTGGCTGTTGCCTCATGGTTTTGCAGTTAGTTGTAGAGTTGTGTAGCTTTTGTGAATCACTACAATGCACAGCAGTTCAGAAGTGGAAAACCTATTGTCTCTGTTACATGTAGTAGGAGAAGCTGTCTGAGGTGTTTGTAATTTGCAGTACTCAACAATATTGTGTGTATTTTGCACTCCAGAGTTTATGGAATTTTTCAAACAGGTTACTGCTAACACAGTAAAACTTGCAAGTCTGTTTGACTTTTTTTTTTTATCACCAGCCCTCAGTTGAGTGTCATCAACCCTTGTTGTACTCAAATAATTTGAGTTTGAGACTTAGTTTAAGGGCTACTCAAGGGCCAGGCAAGCCTAGGTCTAGTTGTGGTAAGCAGGAGAAAGAAAGCTGAAGTATAATAAGGGGGATCTACTAGGTGGTAAACTATACAAGGAATAATCTGATCAATAAGGTTATAGTGTCACAAGTTAAGACAGTGAGTGCTGAGGTGGGCCAATTATAGGAAACAAAGCTATAACAAAGGGAAATTTGGGGCCACAGGATACACTATTAATGGTGGAAGCATAAAAGGGGAAGAAAGGACTGGTGATTTTAGCAAAGTTTGATGTTAAGTCGGGTTAAGTAACGAAAGGAGGTGGATAGTAATCTGAAGTTTAATGGGGCAATAATTGGTGGTAGGGTGGTTTTATGGCTATAATGGAGACTATGAAAGGGTGTTTCAAGGTTTTTAGACCAAAGTTACGATTAGGAAGGAAAGAGACAGAGTGGTAATTATAATGGAGTGCTAGTTATAGGAAAGGACAGAAAATTTTAATGAATAAGCTGCACAAGAAAGGGCAAAAGTAGTTGAGGATGGGTATGGAAGTGGCAAGGCTGGTGACTGTACAGACACTGTGCTGTGGGGAACAAAGGAATGTACACTTCTGAGAGATGGCAAGAAACAGCTGAATGGATTGAATTTTTCTGATTATGGTCAGAGAAGGCTATCACAAGTAGTGGATGAAGAAATGGAAAGAGGTTTTTGTTAGCTTGAAAGGCAGCAGAAGTAGAATGCATGGAAATGGAGAATTGAGACGGTTCAGTGGACCACATGGTATAGTAAGTGATGGATGTAAATGGGTGAGGGGTACAGGTGGGGGGGTGAGATGATTTAAAGGCGACTTGGAGGGGGCAGGTAAAGGTGCAAGTTGGGGTGGTAAGGAAGGTGTCAAAGGACAATGTGCAGGAATCAGACAGTTGGAGGTAATTCAGGGGGTACAAAGGGAGGAGGAAAACAGAGAGAGAGAGAGAGAGAGAGAGATAGAACTTAAAAGAGTGGTGAAAGAAGAGATCAAGAAACAAATTATTAACAAGGCAGAGGTAAAGACAGAGAAGGAGGGAGTTTTACAGTTGGATAACTGGTAGATGCAAGGCTGTTAAGCTAGAAGATAAAGGAACAAGGGTATTAGTGATGCAGACTAAGAAAAGTAAGCTAGTACGGAACAAGCAGACGATCTTGGTTTTGCTTTTATCCTTTTTATGAGGAGCTAAACAAGGCTGTCAGGAAAGTAAAGGAACATAAATGGGGGGGGGGGGGTTGCTGATTTGAGGGGAAAGCAGCCAAGGAGGATGTAAAGGAAAGTTACATGAAAATACAAGGGTGGAAGAAACCTGAAGAGCTGCAGGATATTTTAAAGGGGGAAAACAAACAGGCCAGATAGACTTCCAATGGGTTTTATAAGACAGTAGAGCAAATACCTCTAAGGGTGACAGAGCAGACTCCATAATTTCTGGTGTGCCTCCTTTATAGACAGAGGGAAGGATGTTAATGCCACTCAAAGTAAAATAAATCAATGATAAGGCCACTTACAGACCTATCGAACTGACAAATGTAAGTGCAATTTTTTTCCATAATACTAGTGGTTAGGCTGGAGAGGGCGACTACAGATCTTGGGACATCTGTTAAAAGCAAAGACAATGGGGATGGAAGGGAAAAGGGAATAAGGTATCCTTTTCCTTACTGTCTCACTTGTCTCTACTTCCTTGGTTATGCTGAAACAAGCTGGGGTGTCGAAGAAAAACCTCCCCAACAAAGGAAGGTAGGAACGCTGCAGTTCACCGCAGTGCATTCTTTGTAAAGATGGAACACACACAGGACTGCTTCCCAAAATTGTCTGTAAACCTAGATTCCTTCTATAGAGGGTGGACTGCAAGGGTCTGAGATTGGATCCTTTTTAATGACAATGCCAGCAACCAGAGAATCCACCTGAGGATTCAGCACCCAATACTTCTATAATCTTTGGTGGTTTGAGGATCCAACTTCTTAAGCATGTCCATTTCCATCCACACACCTTATGTAACAAGGCCACCACTTTATCCACAGGTGGTACTTACTCAAGAAGGCAAGGGAAGAGACCTGGACACCTCTTGCACAACCTTATCAGAAGATGAGGGGGGAAGTAAGTGACCAGCCCCATTTTTTTTGCATTACTGTACAACCTTCCTGAACTCAGATTTAAGAGGGGGTGAAACTGAAAAAATAGTCACTCTTTCTTTATTGGTATATGGCTCTGAAGAGTTCTCTGGGAAGTCTGTGTGCTCCCTGTACATAATCTTTTGCCATGCTTCATCAGTGGTGACTACCAAATGAGGAATTGACAGAGTAAAATTCTTACTCAGACACCTTTTGGAATTTCCACAGATAATCTTCAGGCCTTCTGTACCACTGTTATGAAGTGCAAGAGGCTCAGACACAAGAAAGTGCATCTGCAGTGGGGGCTGTGACATCAAGTTAGTGACAGACCTAGATAACTGCACTGGTACCAAGGCAGCTTATGCAGAAAACCTGGCACTAGCCTTTGCCAACAGATGTGCTGACGAAGTCACAGTGCCGAAACTTGGCACCAGGCAACCATTTCGTACAAATACTGATGCTGGTGCTCATGGAACCAAGGGCTCAAGACTGAAAACTCTAACCTTGAGATTGGCATTAATAGGGTTTTCACAAAAGTTGGCCTGACCACTGACCCATAACTGGCCATGACTGTGGAGACAATCACTGCAGAATACGTCAATGCCAAAACCAATGGCGTCAATGCCGGCACTAACACACGTCAGTGTCAGAGGCAACAGGGTGCTAGGTGCCTACACATTTCAACCTCTTTGAGCAAGAAACTTGACAGATCCTAAAACAATACAGGTGGGGTGTGGTCAAAGGCACAAAAATAGGGACAGATTTTAAATACTGCACTTATAAACTTGGAAAGTTGTTAGAATTACAAAATTTGTGTTAGCATGTATTTTTCCAAAGGAAAATAAAATATATTTCATTATTTAGTGACTTCAATCTTTAATTATTTGCTAGAAAACCACATATTCTATGAGAGACAGACCCAAAAAAAGAAAAAAGGCAGAAATCTAGACAGTGGAGAGGTACGTAGGTGCCCTCAAAGCAAATTAAACCAAAACAGGGGCCAATGAGGCTGCATGAACTGAAGAAGGGAGCGTGACACTATATCTAATTCAGAATAAAACAGGAAGGGGAAGTGACTCAAATTCATCCTCACATGCATCACTACCATCACTGACTTTACGCAGTCTATGTCCAGAGAAACAGGCCTAACAGAAGTGGATCTAGCAGGGATTGCCTGAAAAGGAAAGGTACAACTCTGAAAGACAGGCTTGACCCTCTCTTCTAGAGGAATTTAACCTGAAAAATTTAGAAGCATGACTTTCAATGACCTAAACTGCCAAATTTGAAACACCTTTCTCTGCAGAAATTTCCCTTTCCTTCCAATGAGCTTTTTTTTGTGGGGGGACATTCCCTGAGGTAGATCCATCCCATTTTTGGATGGTTTATTTTTATATTTGGCCTTGGATGATCCTGAAGTGGAAAACAAGCCACTGAGAAGTTGATTGATCCAAAACGCCCTCTCTAGGAAGCAATCTCTAAGTGCAAGTTCATTGCTTCAGCCAATTAAAGTATGCTTATCAAACTTTCTTTTATGTAAGTCACTGTTAATTTGCAAGAAGGATGAACCCAAGCAAATCAAACACTTCAATGCCTATATGTCATGTGGCAGAATTTTATGGGAAGTCTCAGATTTTTAAATACTGAAGCCTATTGCATAATAAAGAGAGAAATGCAAGGGACTAGCTAGCACTCTAAGACTATTTCAACCAATGCAAGAAATGCCAGGCACCAAAACAGCACTCAACAAAACACTGCAGCCAAAGAATACACACATCATCATCATCATCATCAGAAGCAGCAGCTCCCTTTTTCCCATTTTTTCTACATGGGGTCAGGGTATCATGTTAACTGTCGCCAATTCTCTCGATTCAGTGCCACACTCCTGCCTTCTTCAACACTCATGCTTGACAGTCGCACATCTTCTTTCACACAATCCATCCACCTCTTTGCTGGATGTCCTCGCTTCCTCTTGCCTTCTTCCTATCTGTCCCCAAATCTTCCTCACCAGATTGTCTTCTGCTTTTCTGCACATGTCCAAATCACTGTAATCTGTTCTCTTTGATCTTTTCTGCAATTGGAGCTACTTTGACTTCTGCACTTATGTCCTCATTTCTTCATCTGTCCCACAGTGTGCATCCTACCACCTTTCTCAGGCACTTATTTTTCATCACCTCTAGCTTCAACTGTTCTGCCTACACTGCCCAGGTTTCTGTACCACACAGTAGTACTGGTCACACCACTGTCTTGTACATCTTACTTTTTAGTTTCTTTGGCATTCTTCTGTCATAGATTACACCTGACACCCTATGCCAGTTGGCTGCAGCCCCTCTGATTCTAGCTTTGACATCATTCAGACTTCCCTTCTCCTCAACCACCCCTCCCAGATACTTGAAGCTGTTTACCTGTTCCACTATCTTCCTTTCTATCTCTATTCTCAGCTTCTTCTGATTTCCTCAGTTTGTTGCCATTACTACCATCTTATCTGTGCTTAGTTTCATCCCATGTGCCTTCATAGTTTGGTACTACGCTATCGGCCCTAGGGACTATACACACCTAGCCATAACAATTCCCTGGCTATTTCTTCCCACAGTATTTATTTCCCTGGACCCCTGTCTAGCAGGAAACTGACGTGATCCCCAGGGTGAATTTTCTATCTCTCATCCAATCATCAAGGTTCCTTTTGAAGAAGGCCAAAGAGGCGCTCGGTTTGACATGTATGGGCAGTCTATTCCAGGGTCTGGGGAGTCTCTGGGTCAGGAACCTATCCCTCCAGCATGTTTTGTTCATTGTGATGACAAGGTTTAGACCCTTGGAGTGTGTGTCTCTGAGGGATTGGGATTTCTTTAAGTGTAGCATGTCCAACAGCTCTGGGTTTGACATGGCCTTGTATGTTAAGCAGAGATCGCCTCTGAGTAGACGATATGCGACAGAGTATTGGTGGAGTGTTTAGACGGTCAGCATAGGGCATCTGCTTTAGGCCTGTGATTCTTTTAGTGAGGTATTTCTGTGGCTTTTCCAGTTGTTGCAGATGTCTTGAGAGGTACATACCAAACGGGGTGTTGTATTCTATAATGGATCTAATGAGGGATGACTACAGTGGGACAATGACCTCCTTTTTTCTGGATGAAAAGCCCTTAGTGATGAGGTGTGCCACATAGAAGGATTTCCTGATTGTTGTGGCAATGTGGTTATCGAAGGTGAGACCACTGTCCACCTGTGAAAAAAATAAACAGCCTCTGCAAGGCTCGAACCCAGGACCCTGCACACCACAGACAAAGTGATTTACCACTAAGCCATGTAATGCCACATCATCTGCATATGGCAACTCTGTTGATCTGTCCCCTCCGATCTGTTTGGTAATGTAGTCCATCCCCAGTATGAACAGCTGAACAGCAGTGGGCTTAGAGCTGAACCCTGGTGTACACCCACTCCCCTTGGGAACCTCTCTGTGAAGCAAAACACTGTTCGTACTTGAGTCACTGGGTCTTTGTACATAGCCTGCACTAATTCTACCAATGTTTCTGGGACTTCAAACCACCGCAGTACTGCCCAGATCAGTTTTCTTGGGACCTTATCATATGCTTTCTCCAAGTCTAGGAATGCCCAGCTGGACTCTCTCGTCATCTCTAGCTTCTGCTACTGCTGCTATTGTTAGGTGTATGTATGTTCAAGCTTTCAAGCATTTTTTAGTATTTCTAAACATTTTTAAACATGTTTTTCAAAATGTTTTTAAACATTGGTTCCTATTAGCTGTAAGCAGGAGCTATATGAATTTGAGTTTGCTTGGGTACGATTCCTCGAGCCACTGTAGTCGCACTTTATGACATAAATTATCTAGATATGTCGTCTAAGACAAATCTGAGCCATTGCTGTTTTAACGTTTCTGATTCTTGTTTACACATATTTATACACAATTTGACTTGGATTTTTTCGTTGGTTGTATTTGGTGGTGGGGGGTCGCATATATGTATATGTATATGTATGTACCTGGAACAAGTAATGCACAATATGCCATATGTGGATTTTGTAACGAGAAATGCATTTGATTAGGCATATTTGCACAAGGTATTGTAGCGCTGTATCTTTAAGGCTTAGTAGCAGCCTATAGGGTGACTGTTGATTGATATTAATATAAAAAAGCTATTGTTAATTAAAAGATTCATTCTGATGAAGTCTCCGTTGCAAGGAGACGAAAGCGCTTAATGCAATTGTTCTATGGTATGGTGTTCTGGTTCGTGTTTTTACTTCGTATGTGCTGAGTTGGTGGAATAAAGTTTTTGAAGCTTTCGAGTTGCCTGCCTGTTTCTATAGTACAAGGACAACCTTCTTACACTGCAAGGATAGCCTTTATTGTGCCGGAGAATATACATTTATTATCTCTAGCTTCTTCTCAAGTGTCTGTCTCACTGCAAACATCGGGTCAATTGTGCTGCATCCTGATCTGAATCCGAACTGCTCATCTCCCATCTTATATTCTACTACTCTGAGTATCCGTTTATCAATCACCCTCTCCAGAACTTTCATGCAATGTGATAGGAGTTTGAGGCCTCTGTACTGCCCACAGTTGTGGATGTCCCCTTTGTTCTTGTACACTGGCACGAGTATGCTTATTCTCCAGCCATCTGGGATATGCCTTTCTCTCCACACTGCTATTAGTACTCTCAGGAGCCATTTCTCCCCTATCTCACCCAGCATCTTTATCATATCTGCTGTGACCTCATCTGAGCCTGCTGCTTTCCCTGACTTAATTTTCCTTAGCGCTGTTTTTACTTCTCCTAGTGTGGGCTCCTCTTCTTCTTTCATTGTAGGCTATTTCTGGAGTACAGCTTCTGTGGGGTTTTCTTCACTCAGAAGCTGCTCGAAATACTCCTTCCATCTGCCTTTGATGTCCTGTGGACTGGTGAGCAGGTTGTTGTTTGCATCCCTTATGAAGGGTGTCTACCTATTTTCTTTATGTTTCTGTCTTTGCCTTACAACCTGATAAAGTTTCTTTGTGCCACTTACTGAGTTACTTTCCAGAAGTTGGTAGAGTGCTTCTGATGCCCTATTCTTTAATATTACAACTTCTTCCTTAGCTTCTTTGCTAGCCAACCAGTAGTCATTCCTAGCCTGGTCAGTCTTTTCTATCTCCCACTTCTTCCTGGACTCCTCCTTTTTTTATGACTTTCTGGGCTTCTGCATTCCACAACCAGCTTTCCGTATGTACCTTATTTACATACCTGGCTCAGCCACATATCTTTTCTGTAGTCCTAACACATGCTGTTTTTAGGCACTGCCATGCTTGTTCAACTCCACCGATTTCCTTTTCTTCTTGGGGTGCTAGAGCCCTGAGTAATTCCTTGAACTGTTGCACTTTCTCTCCAGTCAACTTCCAGGTCTTCAGCCTGGTCTCTGTTGACCTTAGACCTTCTCTGACCACTGCTTGCAGATGATTGTGGCAACTACCGGTTTATGCCAACTGTTTTACTAGGGATGACTTTGCAATCATGGATTCAAACCTAGTGCCTTTTCCTTACTAGGAGGAAGTCTACCTGAGTTGCATGTTTGCCACTCTTGTATGTGATTTTGTGACTGTCTCTCTTTTTGAACCATGTGTTGGCTATTATCAAGCTATTTGCAACACAGAGGTATAGAATGGCTTCTCCTTCTTTATTCCCGTTGCCCCATCCATGTGGACCTAGGCAGTCCTCATATCCTGTTCTGTCTGTCCCGATATGTGCATCCAAGTCACCCATTATCAACATCAATTCATGTTGTCCTGCTTTATCTAGTAGGTCCTGCAACTGCTATCTGTATGCACTCTTCCTCACTATCACAACTCTGCTGTGGGGCATAGGCTGATATTATGAATACTGCCCTATCATTACACTGGAGTCTGATTGCCATGAGTCAGTCATTAATTCTGATGATGTCCCTCACTGCCTTCTAAAGCCTCTCTCTCACGACAATTCCTACACCATTTCTAGGCTGCCCCCCCCCCCCAAGTAGTAGGATCTGGATCCCAAGCTAGGTGCCTTTGCTGCACTGCCCTTCCATCTAGTCTCTTGGATACATAGGATGTCCAGCCTCCTCCATATCATCATGTCATCCACTTCCAAGCTGCGTCTCATCATTGAACCTACATTAAGCATAGCAATTCTCAGTTCATGTTTGGGACACACAGGAGAGGCCATAAAAAGGTGGACAAGCTTTGGCCTAGGGCAGGGGAAACATCAGAATACAAAAACTGACATTCACCATAAACACTGAAAAGTTTTGCCAAAGAAGTTTGGATACTGGAAGATTTCAAAACACTGTTAAACCAAACTAAACTGAGAAGGAAAATTGTGCCAAGAATGCTACAAAGCCAATCAAAGCCCAAGACCATTTAAGATATGTGTTAGCAACAAACAAGGTCTTGATAATAAAGGCAGGGAACAGGGTATTATGAGTAAATGTTAGAAGTGAAACCCTGGAAGTTTGGTGCCAAGATAATAGAGCTTGTGCTTTAACCCCATTGGTGAAATGGGACTTCCAAGATGGCTGCACATTGAATAACAGCTTAATTTCAGCTCTCCCAGTGTGAAAACAGAAACTCAGAAAAGAGAGCCAGTAAACTCATATTTTTGGGTAAATTTCAGTAACTGGCTAGTAAGTGCACTGCCTGGATGTCAGCAAAAAGAAATTCAGAGATCCTGAAAGAAAATCAATCACAAAAAACACTGACTGAGAAGAATTCTCCAGCTTTTCAGAAAAAAGCAGTGCAAGATCCAGCTGTGGTGCAAGACATGACTTCCAATAATCTAGAGGAAAAAAATAAGTCAAATG
Organism: Protopterus annectens; assembly: GCF_019279795.1. NCBI lineage: Eukaryota > Metazoa > Chordata > Ceratodontiformes > Protopteridae > Protopterus > Protopterus annectens. The sequence continues at coordinate 188,222,345 of NC_056740.1, forward strand.
TACTTGGAGCTGATTATGAAATACTGATGGAATATATCAACTCAAATAACAAAAGGCTGGGAAAAATGGAAGAAGTTTTAAAAAGATATTCAGATGAGGTGATGAAACTGAAAAAAAAAATCAGAGGTCGAAATGAAGAAAGGGCTGGCTGAATGAGACTGGTCAACAACAGATGTTTCAAAAAATAATAACAGAACTACAGGACAGAGCATGTAGAGAATACCCAAGATTTTCAGCTGTACCAAAGAAGATGGAAGGAACAGACTATTAATTTTATGAAAGCACAGATAAGCAGCTGGACTTGTATTCCACAGCAGGAGTTGTTAACTGAAAAGGCACATCATGTGTATGCTCCAAATCTGGCCATGAGAAAGCAACCTAGACCTTTAATAGTAAAGATGTACCCTACCAGCATGAGTGGCTGATTCTGACAAAACTGTGGCAGAAGGGCAAAGTACTAAAAGTGGGAGACAGTAGAGTGTTTGTGGAAAATGATTGCTCACTGTACACCAGGTGGAAGAGGAGTAAATGTATTCCACTAATCAGGGAATGTCAAGAAACAGGCATGATATTCAAACTGCTGTACCCAGAATATTCTTTCCTGGAGGGACAAAAACATTTTTTGATGCAGAACATGCTAAGGAAGAATTCTGTCCAACAAAAAAATCAGAGGTGAAACAGAAGGAGATTATGCTTCTTGTTTTTCTGGTAATAAAGACCACAGAGACAGGGAGTATGCCAGTGAAACATTTTCCAATGCTTCAATGGGAAATGCTTCAGAGACAGAAAAAAGAATATGTTGGAAATGTAGCAGAGAAACCAGCAACTCAGAAAGTGACAAATGTGGAGATTACAAAGCATTAATTATATTTGTGAAAGAGGACAGAGCAAGAAAACCTGAAAATATTGAACTTTGTTGTCTTTGTTAAACCTGTAGGGGGACTCTAAAGCATATGCCCTGCTTCATGCCATTAATATATAAAAGAACACTTTGCAGAGGGGAAGAGGAAGGAGAGAGTTAACTTTAAGTAAAATAAAATTTTGTTCTTAACAGTAGTATTTTTATAATGTATGATATAATCTGCATGCTATAAAGATCTGTCATTTATGTTCAAGTATAATGAGGATACTAAAGTAAACAGGTGTCCCTGTTTTTTTTTCTTCTTTTCTCTTTCCCTTTTGTTCAGTTTTAAGAAATGTAGGCACTACAACATAAAGAACAAATATGGTTAAAAGAGCATGATACAAGAAAACATTGATGTGCTTTTTCTCATTCTTGCATAGGGGAATGACTGGATTAAGGCTCTTGGCTTGATCTAGTAACACATTTTAAGAGAAAGCAAATAAATAACAAAGAACTTTGTATAGAATAAAGCTTTCCTCTAGCAAATAAATGCTTGTAGAAGCAACTCTGTATCTAGTTCTCATATATCCATGGAGACAATCTGATAAATAGCAATAAAAACAGAATAATTCTTTATTTCATTGGCTAAGAGATAATGTTTCTGAAAGCATTCAAGTGTTTTCCCATTCTGGGTGAGCAATAAAGATAAAATCAGACAGCACTTAGAAGCAGCACAGGCTGTATCATGCATCTTAGCACAGACAACCTTCTCTCTCCTTTTAGGTTAACCCAAGTCAGTGAGTGTGGATGTTTGTTTGGGCCAACTGTTCCTAATAGGAGGGCAAAACTTCAGTATTTGAATATGTACATTGTCTTGTCTGTTAGTATTAAGTTAATTGGTTTTAGGAGTATATTGCGGTGTATTTTTTTGTTTGAGGGTTTTCAATAAAACAAAATGTTTTGTAAGATGTCACATAGGCTCAAATGATTAACAACTGTATAAAGGATCAATCTGATAAACACTAGTGTATGTATGTATGCAACACAAAAACCGGAACTAGATACTTAATAAAAAAGCTGTAACACATAAAAGGTGGCAATAATAACTTTTTAACATAATGCCAGTTTCTATATTATCTTTAAATGTTAATGGTCTCACAGATGTATACAAAAAAGAAAGAGTAACGAGTTATATTAAAAATCTAGAGTGCAAATAGTTATGCTACAGAAGACACATTTGGAAAGAAACAAACATGTCAATTTCAGAAAGAAAGGTTTTAGGGACGGCTTGCACCTGTCACCACTGGGCTTTTGGATATTGGCAAAGGCTCTTGCCACCCCCATAGTGCCTTTTTTTAGGCAAGGCTCAAAAGTCAAACCCACCCCCATAGACAGCACAAGGAACAAGAAACTAAGGGTAATGCTGCTAAACGCCAGAAGTCTTAACCTCAAGATGCACGCACTCGAAGCTCTCCTCAGTATGGAGAACATCGATATCTGTGCAGTGACAGAAACCTGGTTCAAGGCTCCAGAGAGCACCCCAGCACTACCAGGCTATACTTCATATCATGCTTTTCGGCCCCAAAACCCGGACCGAACCACAAAAGGAGGGGGAGTTTCCATATTTATCAAGGATATCCACACTTCCAGGTTAGTGGCATTGCACGAAGTATCGGAGACCATCCATGTGCAACTAACAGTGGGCAAGACTGCTTTTCAGTTTATAGCATCCTACAGACCACCCTCTCAAAGTCAGGAATCCCACTCAGCTTTCCTGAAAACATTGGAGAACATGAAGATCTCTCCAAACACCATTATATTGGGCAACTTTAACTACCCAAACATTGACTGGGAGCACTACTCAAGCCCCAGCACCTTAGCCCAAAGATTCCTAGAAATTATAAACTCAAATGCTATGGAACAACTAGTCACCACTCCCACAAGAGGGGACAACATACTAGACCTGATCATTACCAACATGGGGACTCTATGCTCCACACCAGAAGTATATCCCTCATTGGAAAGATCAGACCATAAATTAATTTCACTGGATGTCCACATCCCGACCCCACCCCAGCCCAGAAAACCACAGTGAAAAACTTCTCAAAAGCGAACTTCTCAAAACCGAAGTGGAATCCTTCAAGGCCCCAGGGCCAGTGGAAACTACGGCCCAAACTGCAGAATCCTATATAAATGCATTCTACGGACATCTCCAGGAATGCATGGATCATGCTATCCCAAACAAAACCAAGACCCAATCATCCAAAGGCAAGCGTCCAGTCTGGTGGACCCCTGCCATAAATAAACTGTACAACAGAAGGAGGAAGCTACTACATGATAGAGCAAAATCCCTAACAGGGAAGGCATCTCTGATCAGTACTAGCAAAAAATTACGATCCATCATAAAATCCTCCAAGGCCAGCTTCGAGAGAAAAATTGCACAGGACACCAAAGACAATCATAAGGCTTTTTTCAGTTATGTTAGAAACCTGGGATGCAACTCCCAGACTTGTTCTGAGTTGATTCTAAACGACAAAAAATACACTGAACCCACAGACATCGCCAATATCCTGGCAGACAGGTTCAGTGCAAACTTCTCCCCCCCCCTCCCCCCCAAAAGAGCAAGTATCTATCCCGGCAGAGGGATACCTCCCAAACATCTCAGATGCTCAGGTGAAGGCTGCCCTCTCCGAAGCAAAAAACACTGCTTCCATGGGACCAGATGGCGTCTCAGGTTGCGTCCTACATGAACTCCAAGAGGAACTAATCCCTCAAATAAAACAGCTATACAATCTCAGCCTCACTACAGGATATGTGCCCACAGAATGGCGTACAGCAACAGTGGTCCCACTCCACAAAGGTGGAGCCTCTACGGACCCTGGAAACTATCGCCCCATAAGCCTGACTAGCTTAGTCTGCAAGGCTATGGAGAGGATCATCATGGAGCTCATAAACAAAGACATTGGGGACCTACAGACACTAGATCCTACCCAGTTCGGCTTTGTCAAGGGCAGATCCTGCCTTTTGAGCCTGGTTGACTTCTTTGAAATAGTCACCAAAGCCATAGATGAAGGGAAGGTAGTCCACACAGCCTATCTGGACCTTGCAAAGGCATTTGACACAATACCCCACTCGGGCATCATAGATAAGCTATCCAGCTTAAATATAAACCCGTGTCACAAGATGGGTCGCAAACTGGCTCAAAGACAGAACCCACAGAGTGAGAGTTGCTGGAGCCATGTCAGACTCGAAACCGGTCACAAGTGGCATCCCACAGGGTTCTGTCCTGGGACCACTTTTGTTTGGTATATACTTTTCCGAGATACAGGCAAACATGGGAGGACTATGGCTCACCAAGTTCTCAGACGACTGCAAACTGGGCGCCATAATCAACTCTCCAGCTGACACAAACATCCTTCAAAAAGGTCTCACAGAGACAGATAACTGGTGCCAGCGCCATGGTTTAAAGCTAAATGCCAAAAAATGTATAGTCATACCCTTTGGCAAAAACAATGTACCCACAAATTACCACATAGGCGGAAACCCATTAAGTACAGAGAAAGTTATTAGGGACCTGGGGACCCAAGTTGATAGCAATCTCTCCTTTGAAAACCACATTGCCAAAGTGGTTAGAAAGACTTTCTACATAGCCCACCTCATCACAAAGGGTTTCACATCTAGTTCAAGAGAGGTAATCGTGCCCCTTTATTCATCCCTCATCAGGCCCATCATAGAATACAATGCCCCTTTTGGGATGTACCTTACCCGACACCTGCAGCAATTAGAAAGACCCCAAAAGTATCTCACCAAGAGGATCAAGGGTCTCAAACAGATGCCATATGCTGCTCGGTTAAAAAAACTCCAGCTCTACTCAGTTGCATACCACCTACTTTGAGGCGATCTATGCCTGACATACAAAGCTATGTCAAATCCAGAATTAATGGACATGCTCCACCTCAGTAAATCTAAATCCCTTAGAGCCACATGCTTGAGGGACTTGAACCTCAGCACAGAAATAAATAGAACTTGCTGGAGGGACAGGTTCATAACCCAGAGGCTCCCTTCGCTCTGGAATAGAATTCCAGTTCATGTGAGGCACAGCACCTCACTGAATCTCTTCAAGAAGAATCTCGATAAGTGGATGGGGGATCGTAGGTTTGTCCCAGGGATTACTCCCATGTCACTATTAGACAGAGGCACAGTAAACTAAACCTTAAAAAGGGCACAGTATGCTCAAATCAAGGGGTGGCGTAAGCCATACAGAATCGGGCTAGGCTTATAATTGCCCCAGGGCAGATAGCCTAGTATGAACCTATGAACCTATTCAGTGGAATAACTGGGACAAGAGAAAAGAGGAGTACTTACATTAATTGCAAGATGAGCTCCAACAGTGATAGAAGATGATAAAAAAGATAATAATGGTAGATTTTTAGTACTAAGGGGCTACTGACAAGGGAGGAAGAGGAGGATTACACTGGCATGCATTTATACTCCACCTAAAACTATTACAATGGGGCTTAAGAAAATCCTGGGAGAAATAAGGGGAATATTACTGGAATTTGATTTGCAGCAGTGAAGATGCATCTGTGGGGCCCAGAAGGGAAAATATAACAAAGAACAGCAGATTTATGAAGAAATGTATGAAAATATTTGGCATGTAAGATGGAAGATTTGAATTTAGTTGTAGGAGTTTGGAGTGAATTTACATATTATTCCCCAAGATACAAAAAACTGGACTAGGCTAGACAGAACTTACATTCCACAGGAACATGCGCATTTAACTGAAAGTTTTGATATGCATCCAATAACTATTTAAGATCACGCACCAATAATAACTAAACTAAAAACAAAGGGTAATGAAATAAAAAGGAGACACTGGCACTTCTCACCTATCTGCTGAAAAGAGAAACATTTAAGGAATGGGTAATGGAAATTATTCAGAAATTATTACAGAAGATAGAAATTTCTTCAGAGAATATAGCTAGGGAGTGGCATAAAAATTAAAGTGCAATTTAAATAGGGTGGAAAATAAAGACAGATGGTTAAGTAACAAAATTATTTAAAGGGCCTGACAACCTTTAGAAGAAGGGGAATCTCTCAGAACAAGAGGAACAATTGCAGAATCCTAAACAGAAAATAAAGGATCACCTCGATAATATGCATGGTTTTAGAAACAATGCTGTTAAGCAAATGTTTTTTGATAACTCCAGAGCACAAAAACTTTTAGCACGACTCAGTAACAGAAGTAGAAAGGGTTGTCGCCAAGCGTAGGAAGCCCATAACAAGGAAGACAGCAAGATATCCTATAGAAGTACTAGAAGTATTTTGGAAATTAAAGTCTGTATAAAAAGGAGAAATATGGAAATCAAGAAAAGGTACAAATGGAAAGGTTTATTGAATAATTAAATATGCCAAGGTTAGAGGTATATGAGGCACAGTTACTAACAGGATAGGAGGAGAAGAGATAAAAATGGTGATGTATAACCAATCCATAGGAAAGTGCCCAGGAACAGATGGTATTCCTGTGGAAGTTTGGAAGCTAGGAGGGAAAAAATTATAAAGATCTGGAAGGTTTTGTTTAACAGTAGTTTAAGAGGATGAAATGCACCAACATCCTGGAAGAAAACAGTGGTAGCTGTAACATCTAAAGAGGAAGAAGACCCATCAGCTCCAGCTTTATACAGGCCCATTTCAATCCTAAACCATGTTATAAAGTGTTTGTTTATAATGGCTAAAAGAATGGCAAAGGTGATGACGAAATTGATGGATATGGATCAGTGTGGTTTTGTGGAGAGGAGGTAAACATTTGACAACATTAAACAGAACATTGATGATCTAGAGGGAAGAAGAATATAAGAAAATACCACTGCTGTTGGTGGGTCTTGATGCACAGAAACAATCTGATACTGTATTCTGGGAGATTATAAACAGGACAATGAAAGCATTTGCATTCCCTGATAAAATTATAATGTTGATTAGGAGGATAGATGACAGATCAGGAGTGAAAATTAAAGTGGGTGGGTTCCTTCTGATAATTTCTGCTTGAGCAGAGGAACCAGGCAGGGGTGTTCCCTTTCTCCTTTGTTACTTGCATTATATTTAGAACCATTGGCAAAGAAAATAAGGGACTCAGAAATTCAAGGATATAATTGGTATGGTAGTCAAGAAAAGCTGGCTCTATTTACAGACAATATTATTTTATACCTGATGAAACCAGAAAAGAACATTTCAGTGTTGTGGAACATGTTGAGGCAGTTTAAAATCTTTTCAGGATACAAAATTAATGAAGCTAAAACAAAGGAAATAGCTATAAATTATGTACCCACATAAGAATTGGTTCAGAAATATCCATACTTATGGGGGCATGACAAAATAAAGTACTCAGGAGTATAGATTAAAAAGGATTGTGGTGTGGCAGCTAAGGATATGTGAGAAAAGACTAAACAAAAGATAATACTAAATCTGAGAAATGTAAAGCACTGTTATATTTATATGGATATCACGTTACAAGCAGTTAAAATGTTTTTAGTCCCTTTAGTTTTATAAACAGGTCAGGCATATTTTTTTATCAACTAGAGGAGCAGTTGTGGTCAGCAATTAAGAAAGAGCAGAAGGATTTTATCTCGGAGGGGAAGATGGCAAGAATTCAGTGGGATAAGAGGATTATTCCTATAGAACAAGGCATTTTCGATTACCCAATTTGAAGGGGTATTTCAGAGCTACACAATTATGACTCCTGTATGTAAGCACAAGCAGAAGCCTATAATTCAAAGTGGAAAAGGATGATGATGAAACAGGTTGGAAGCTCAATAAATAAGGAGAGATTGGGATTTTTGATGCTGATCCTTAAGGAGAATAACAATAACCATACAAAATATTATACTGATAAAGTAGAAGAAAGTATTTAAGAACTAAGCCAACATGGGAATGGAGAAAGGAAGTTCTGCTGATAGGGATGACTGCAATTAGGGATACAGACAAAAGGGAAGAGGGGCTGAAATTTATTGGAGAAAACTGGCAAAAGAACCAAGGTACTGGGAGCAAATAATTAGAGAGGGAAAGTAATAGAATGAGAAGAGGCCAAGAATTTATTTTGACTGCAGGCTAGGGATTGCCTTCTCTTCCAAGGATTGATATCAGAGTATAGGCAAAGAGAAATAAATAAGGGTATCCTAAGTGAAAGACCATCACTGGAAAAGTTTTTAGTAGAATGTTCAACAGAAGCTGCTGTTAAAAAAGGAATAATTAGTAGAGCATACAAATTATTGCATGATAACTATAAGAATCAATCGGAAAAGGTTAGAAAGAATTGGGAAGGGAGACTGGATAAGCAATTCACAAAGAAACAATGGCGGAATATGTGTATGTCTCCCAAACATGCAACAAAGTCTAGACGGTTTAAGATATTTGCTTGAAGTGTTTACACAGGTATTTTTAAACACACAGAATTTTTCCTCAGGTAGACAGCAAATGCTGGAGGTTTGATGAGAAAGAAAGAGGTAATTGGGAACATATTTTGTGGGAGTGTAATGAGTTGGTAGACTTGAAAGATTCCTTGCAGACTACTCTGTCAGAGATACTGAGTGAGCAAATTGGTATAACTAAGGAAATTATTTTTTGAGCTATGATACAGAATTGGAATTGCCTAGACATAGTAAGGCCTTGCTGAGTCTAATTATGGCAGCTGCCAAAAAAGCAGTTACTAGAAAATGGAAATGAGAGTCTAAACCAACTATACTAGAAGCAGTATATATAGTAACAGAGATAAAACAACTGGAATTGGGATCTTTATAAAAGGGTAAGAGCAAATTACATAGAAAAATGGGAGTTGTGGGAACAATACATGCAGAGGAGGAACAAGGTTTAAAGGAAGGCAGGATTTGAATGAGCTATGTAATGTTTGCCCAACAATGACTGGATAGATTAAAAGTGATATGTAATATTTGCAACTGAAATTATGTCATTATGGTTTGTGATGTATAATATTTGCAACTAAAATTATGTCAATATGCTTTGTTTTCGTTTATATAAATGTATGATTGCCAATGCCATATGAGATAATTTAATAAAGATGGTGAAATGGCTGAAGACTATAACTGAGGCTGGCACCAATACTATGACAACATAACTACTACCTTTTTAATATCTTAAAAAAAAGACAAGAACCAAAACAGTTCAATGCTATTAAAATGAGAAAGAGAGCACTTTACAGCTATCACTGTTATAAAAGTAGCAATGAAAAACACTTATGTTTATGGTGCCGGCACCTATTACAGCTTAGAACAAGCCTTTTATCTTCCTGCATTTGGAAAAAAAACTGTGGAAACAACTCAGTGTCCATTTTGTAGCAATATAAGTAGGAGTGCACTTTCCAGTTCCATTACAGCTATGTAATTCCAGCAATTCACAATGCACATAAAAACATCCAGGTTTCCATAACAGCCTTATGAAAAACATTTTGAGGTACCTTAAATCTTGTACACTGGCTGATGATTTCCTTCTACCCAAAACCTTAAAGATACTTATTTCTCTCCTGAACTTCCATACCCACCCCTTACTACGTCTTCCAACTACCAACGTATAGATAGGTTCATAGATTAGTACTAGGCTAACTGCCCTTGCGAGCCATTTTAAGTCTAGCCAATTATCCCTTGTGAGAGACAAACCTTGCACCTTGTGTTTGTAAGGCAAACACCTTAACCATTAGGCCACCCACTTCTCATTTATTTATTAAAATGAATAATATATTCACTCATTTCCTATTTCCTTATCCTCCGCCATCCTTGCTGTTGCACTTATCAGACTCATTTGTAATTCCCAGGTCTCAGTTTCTCGATTCATGTTGATTGATCAACAACTCTTTTGTACAGTGCAGATAGAATGAAAAAATGGGTAAAAACTTTCAGTGAACCTCAAAATATATTTTATTTAGAAGGGAAGCACCTCCTGCACCCCCAAACACACACACACACACACACACACACACACACACACACACATATATATATATATATATATATATATATATATATATATACACACACACACACACATATATATATATATATATATATATATATATATATATATATATATATATATATATATATATATATAAGATGTCTCTCAATCAACACATTCCCTTCTCTCTACCCTTCCTTTCCTTAAAACCAAACTTTTCTATCATATGCTCTACCAAGATTGTAGCCAGGCATATGCCAAGTACATTACAGCATACACTTTTTAAAACTAATTTGTGACAGAACAAAATAACCCTTGAAATATTTACACTGGTTTTATTTTATTAAGTTATGTATTTTGTTATTTTTTTTTTCACACTGCTTTACCTAATTGACTGACAGGTTGCATTCTGGAATTTGGTTTACAGTCATAAAAATACAGGTTAGCCCCTGCTTGGGCAGCACCAGTGATGTACTGGGTAGGGTTGCCACCTCACAGCAAGAGGTTCTCTGATTTGGTTCTCGGCTGGGGTGACTTCTGAGTGGAGTCTGCATGTCCTCCTTGTGTTTGCCTGCATTTTCTCCAGGTTTTCTGGCTTGCTACCACATTCCAGTGACATGGTATAAGGTGGATCGGAGACTCTAAATTGGTTGAAGGTGTGATTTAGTGAGTGTGTGACATGAAAGAAAGACGTAGTGATTTACTTTGGTTTTCCCTTTGCCTTGAAAACTCCATGGGTAGTGGTGGTTGTCTGTGGTGTCACTCCAGGAGTTGAATGCAACTCATAAGAGAGCGAGCGAGTGGGCCCCTGTTTATTTATCTCCTTCATGTGTATGCATCCCCATTGTCTGCTTATTTTCATAAGGTCTACTGTACATCATCTAATTAGCTGACCTGAAATTCTCTTGATTTGCCTCTACTACACTAAATCCCCTTTAGCAACCAGCTGTGCCACATTTAAAAATATTATCTATTACTATTGTAATATTTCTTTGTCCCTCCTCCGTTATTAGTCATGTTTGATAAATGTGCACCTACTTGCATTTACTAAGAACACCACAAAGTTTGTTAATACATCTACTATTTACTGAGTATACTATTGTCATGAACTTCATCAGCAGTCATTGTAAGAAGATGCATAACATACTTTTAGCTGCTAGTTTAGGTTAGATCATGAATCATACATGTAGTATGATCAACAACTCTTTTGTACAGAGCAGCTGACAAAGTACAGTATGGAATAAATTCAATCTTGACTACTGCTAACAGGTACCCAACTTCTTCACTATCACACCACTCACTGTACATTCTTTTGTGGGTACTTTGTTTATACTGTGAACTTTTTTTTGCTACTAAAACCTTGCTTGTCTGGAGCTTTTATATCTTTCCCTAGGTCTCTACTCACTGTAAATGGCTCAGCCCAGTTTGACCTCTCCATCAGCAAACAAATGTGATTAAAAGTTTCAGTGATAATTTTCTTCTAAAATGTACAGTGTATAACAGTAAAAGTAATAGTTGTACATTTTATGTACAATAAGCAATGTTCTAATGAACAGTTGTACTTTTAGCTCTGCAAGTCTATTTCCAAACAAACTCTGACTTACCTATACAATTCTTTAAAAGTGGATCTATTGCCTGGGGCTGGTCTGAAATTGTAAACTTGATTGCAGTTACAACAGTGCTTCGGGCATATGGAGAACCTAAATTAAAAAAACATAGTTCTTTAGTTTACAGATTAATGTATAATGCTATTTACATATATGTTTTTCTACAATCCTTTAACTTCTAGAAATTAACATGGACACAGCTTACACTATCACATGCTTGTTATCTGTATTGCTGTTTTTTTCTTGTCTTGGTCTCTGTGCTGGGTTCACAGATGAGTACAACCATCCTGTTATCAAACACAATCCTGGGTGTTCAGAATCGAACTGCTGTCAGATAATGTGTGCGTTAATAAAACTGCTGCAATCTCACAATGCAGAAGTGCAGCTTTCTTTGGGATACACAACAAGAAAACAACAAAACATGCAAACCATTGTTTTATATGACCGGCAGTTAAAAGCTGTAACAGGTTAACATCTGACAAGTACGATTTGTACTAAAGGCTTGTTCAGCCTACACCTGTTGATATTAATGAAATACTTGAGTAGTACAATGATGCATGGTTAATGCTACTATTTCAAAGCAATTCGTTTTCTGGCTTAACTCCTGGCTAAGGTGCCTTCTATGCAAAGTCTGGATGCCCTCCTTCTGTCCACAGGGACCTTTGCCAGTGTATCTGGATTACTTCCAAAGACATGTGGATAGGCTGATTACTGATGCTTAAACTGCCCATAGGTGTATCTGCAGTTTACATGTGAATATGTATGCATCTTGCAGTGCAGTGGAATTTTGTCCAACACTTTTTTTTAGCTTGCATTAATTGCCTGTCAGCGACTATCCAGCTACACGTGAACCTGAATTAGACAAAATGGGTACTGAAAGTGGGTGGACTCCAGATGCCACAAAAACAAGAAAGCTGTACAGCAACAGATAGCAAAATTACCAAGGTGCTGTTCACTATATCTGATGTTCATTATTAAAGTTATGCATCTATCACCTGGGGTTCTGAAAGACCGCACTCTACCCTGTCTTATCACTACAGTATTTAGCACAAGCCCCCCTGATCAAAACTATATTCTACTAAATTATCCTTTTCCATCACCTTCCTCATCACAGGTAAAAGTCTCACCACCACATAATTCAGTGGATCCTTTAGGTGGTTCCCAAAAGTAAAGTAAACATCAATATGCTTTTCTTTAATAAATGAGCAGTGAAGCCCTAGTACTGTATATTCCCAGACCCTGGAATAGCAAGACAAAAACAAGTCAGAGTGGAAGGAAAGAAAGAACTGCTATGGATTGCCTAAGTGGGCAGGGCAAATAACTTAGGTCATCCCTCACCCCCTACTGATAATTTCATAAGTTTGTAGGTTTACAGGCACAGAGAAGTGGGGAATAACTATGTAATTTGGCAGCAGAAAGAAGTTGGCATCCTATCAGAAATACAAGACCAGTAAATAAATAAAATAATGTGGGATTTCACAAAAAACCTACAGAGAAATCTAAACTCACATTGTAGGCTATGCCCACAACCCTGCTGTTACTTGTATGTAGCAACTTTGACATCTCTACACCTCAGTGTAGGAGAAATCCTCTAATGCGCCACAACCTCAGACATGGTATACAATACCCTATTTGCCTTTACACGCTTGTTGCTCAGGGGATTATGGCTACAGTCCTCAGAATATTAAATGCCACCTCCAAGGCTGCTGTCAATTCCAAAAGTGCTGAAGAGCAGATGAAGAGGAACGTTTCTGCGGTAATTAACTTGGTGCTATCTTTATATCTCTTTTTCCTCTAGCAGACATTTTCTTTTCCATCTTGTGTTTACAGGTACATAGCTGAGCAAACATCTTATAACCCTTCCACAAAGCAAATGTAGCAACAGCAAAGAATACAATGACAATCAATGCCTGCAAAGTCAACCTAGTCTACCCACTTCTTATCTACTATCAACTCATATCAACTCCCCAATGAATTTCTAAAATTAGCAGCAGGTGCCATCTCCTACCCTGTATCTCTCCTAATAAACTGTTCCATTACTGAGCAGTACATCTCCAGACTCTGGAAAGTCTCTTATATCAGCTCTCTTCACAAAGGTGGCACCTCTGCTGACTTCTCAAACTACAGGCCAGTTGCTGTCCTCCCTCCCATAGCCAAGATGCTTGAAAAATGCATACACAGACAATTCCTCAACTACCTACTAAGCAATAATCTCTTATCTGCATCTCGACATGGCTTCAGACCTAAATACAGTACAGCCACTGCCCTTGTTAGTTTTACAAACTCAACCAACTAACTTAGAAATGACAACCAGCTTGTCTCTTCTATCCCTCTTGACATGTTTAAAGCCTTTGATACAGTATCCCACCAAAAGCTACTAAATGAGTTAGCTTCCTTAAACCTAACCCAGCCAGCCCTCTTCTGGTTTCTCAACTACTTAACAGACCGCCAACTGGTTAAGTGGCAAAACAAACTCTCCACTGTATTACCAATCTCAGTAGGAGTACCCCAAGGCTCAATTCTTAGTCCATTGCTCTTCACCATATTCACCAACAGGCTCAGCACAGCCACCCAGCATGCAACCATCATTCAATACACAGACGACTCCTCCCTCACATGTTCAGCTCCCTTCCTACCAGAACTCGTACAAACAACCCAACAATCTTTACAGGATATTGAAAAATACCTCTCAGACTCTAAAATAATACTCATTCCAAATAAAGCAAAGCTCATGCTCTTCACAAACAGCAAAGTACCTGATAACTCCCCCCCTTTCACCATCTACTCAGCTAATAAAACTAAAATCGAAACTGCCCAGCACACAGCTGCTTGGAGTCACAATTGACAACAACCTACAATTTGACAAACACCTCACTCTATGAAAAAGGTCCACATCAAGCTAGGCTCACTATTACAGAGTCACACCTTACCTGACTGCAGCCACTAGACATTCCATAGCTAGGAACTCATTTACTCTCTTCTTTCTATATGCCCCACCAATATTCACTCATCTCAGAAAATCAAATTTAAACAAACTGGAGTCCTGCTATAAAAAAAAAAATCGCAAGATCTGCTACTAACCTCCCTCACAGATAACATCACTGCACAGCACTTCATAAACTAAACTGGATCAAACTACCTAATCTCCCATCCCTCAACCAACTAACTTTTATTCATTCCATCTCCCACCATCCAGACAACTGTCCATCACTCAAGAGATTAGTGATGCCCTATTCAAATGGGAGACCAGATCCTCCAACAAACTATTACTGAAAATAATTAAGTCTAATAACTATTATGGTAGCTCTGTAGTCTACCACCAAATATCTAAGTCCTGGAATTCCATGCCTCAGACAATACTAAATTCTAGCAACACATCCAAATTTAAAGTACTACTTAAGGAACACCTAACCAACAACTGACTTTGCTTGTGCACTAATCCAAGCTGATCATTCTGTCCTTTCTTGTTTCTTACAATTAAAATATATCTCGTCCCTTACTAAATTCCAACATCCAAATGATCCCTTCTTGCACTGAATTCCAGTTTCTCTCTACATATCTCTAGCTCACCACTCTTTTCTCTTCTACCTACTTCAAGCTTCCTACATATCAACAATCAGTTATATATTTTGTTCATATACCATATATGTCTCTCACAAATATTTTTGATATTTGACCTGCTGATCACTCATTTCGCTATGGTGGCTCATGCTATATCATGCCAGTTTGTTAATGTTTTTTGTCCCACTTTATATTATTCTCTCACTTTTCATAAGCTATATACAACCGACATGGTACCAGAATGGGGGGGGGGGGGTCTCCACTGAAAAAGGGCAACTGGCCCAGTTGGACATCTCCTGGTAAACAAATGTAAAATAAATAAAAATAAATACTAGATGGGTTTCAGATGTTACACAACCGGTGACTTAATTCTTTTCCTCAGTCCATTCTAAAAACATATTTGTGTTTGTTGCATGAACTCAAATTATGTTGCTGTTTTTGAACTTGCTACTTTTTAAGGCAGGCTGTTTCAAATGTTCACCTACTTTTTTGTGAAACTGTACTTGGTGCAGCCCAGATCAACTTGTAACTTCACTGCCTTGTTCACTCACATCATGTTTTTCTGAAACAGAGTGTTCAAGTGGACTTTGAATTCCTTTAGAGTTTGTATAGCGTGCAACACACATCCTTCCTTCTATCCTCAAATCTAGAAATACAAAGCTCTTCTACTGCCTCATGTCATTCTGTATAGCTTCTAAACTTAACTCAAGAGTTACCTCAAGGCATAGCATATATCATTGCCCCTGCTCACCAATGAGGTAAACAAAGTGATTTAACAAGACTCCCTTGTTGTACGTATGTTTAATGCATTAAAATAATAATTTAACTCATGTGCAAATCTTTGTAAAACTAAACACATTTTACCAGACAATCCAATCAATTTAATTTGTTACTGTATTCTTCAAATGTACATTCTTTAACGGAACTCTGATATCTATTTTTTACACTCAAATATTTATAATATCTTCCCCTCCCATATAAAATCCTTCAACTCCATTTTCATCCTCAACTCCTCTGGTTGATAAAATATGCCTGACCTGCATATAAGACCAAGGGAACTACACATTTTCACAACTTGCATCTTATTATCCATAAACAAGATTTTCCAGTTTCTCATTTTTTCTTCATTTTCTTCATACACATCCTTAGCTGTCATAAGAGAAACCTTTTTAATCCATATACTTCAGGTCATGTCCCCTATACATATGGGTACTGCTTAACCAACTAATGCCTAGATGCATAGTTTATCACTACAGCTTATATTTTATCTTCATTTATTTTATATTCTGAAAATACTTGAATCAGTCTTAACATGCTCCACTAGGCTAAAACATCTTTCTGGACTTATCAAGTACAGAATAAGAATAATATCTGCCAACAAACCTAACTTTTCTTGGAGTACCATACCAGTTATATCGCTGAATTTGTGAATCCTTTTTTTGCTAAAGCTCTTAATGTAAAGCAAACAGTGGAAAAAAAGGACATTCCTGTCTTGTTCCTCTGTTGAAACACAGCCCGTTAAAGATGTATCCTTCCACCTTAATTCTTGCTTCTGACCCTTCATATGTCCATGTTACTAACTGCATTATTCTGTCGGGGAACGCAAATGCTATTACTGAACTACTTGTAAAATCCTTCCTGACTCTATTAAATGTGTTCTCTGCATTAAGACCCATGAAGAAGTGGTGCTTTCTTAATCTCTGCTTCCCTTTGGATTGCAATATTAAATTTTAAAAAAAGAAAAGGATAAGTTTTTTTGCTCAGTGACCATGTACTGTGTAGTTTCTTTAAGAAAAAAAAAAGTTTGCCTGCTTTACCCACATCCTGCTGCTTCCTGTGTACACACACACACACAGAGATGGCATGAGAATAGAACACTGGCTTTACTTTTGCCAAAACAGAAGAGATTACTGTCCTTTCAGAACAGTGTGTGTGTGTGTGTGTGTGTGTGTGTGTGTGTATGTATGTGTGCACATGTAATGCCCAACTTAGTTATGGGACTTGCTCAGAGTCAAAAACCTGTATCTTAGGTACAGGTGCATAAGAGCCCTAATCTAACTACCAGATCCATTTTTTTTTTTAGGTAAAATCTCAAGATATGGTACACAGAATACATATGCTGACGAAAAACCTGTTGTTCTGTTAAATTTTTAAGAGATTTAGAGTAGGCTAACAGAAGTACTGCAGTGGTGGTGCTGCTGTAGCGTTGTCACCTCACAGTTAGACGTTGCCTGTTCGATTCTCAGAGCGTCTTCTGTGTGGCGACATGCGTGAATGGGCGTTCCTTTGTTGAAGGTTGTGCGTTAGGCCCTGCAAGCCAGTATGTAAAAATCTACTGCCAATCATTAGCGAACGGGAGTTCCGCTGTGGCGACCCCTAACCGGGAAAAGTCGAAAGACACAAACAAACAGTAGGCTAACAGAGGTCAAAAATGAGATGTAGGTATCCTGCAAGCACATAAGCCCCCCCCCAGATTAAAATATTATGCTATATGCAGTAATATATATGATTTTTGTATGACTTGTGTATTTTTTTGAAGGGTCTATATCAGAAGCTCGAATGGTCAAAAGAGCAAACGCTCTTTAATATAGCTTTAAAGATCGAAGGCACTAAACAGCAATTGTTTTCCCCAGGGGAAAAAAAATCGCTGGACAGTCTTCAGAAGTTTGCCATTTCCTCCACTGTGGTGCAATCTTGGAGTTGGTATATTTAAGTAGGGTGGTGTGTGTGTGTGTGTGTGTGTGTGTGTGTATGTGTGTGTGGGGTGACGCCCCCTCCACTTTTTAGTGTGTTTACATTTTGTATTTTTATTTTTTTGTGGAGCAGGGATTTTTTTTCCTAGGGAAAAAAAAAATCACTGTTCTGTGTCTTCACTGTTTAGAAGCTTCGATCTTTAAAGCTCGATCAAAGAGCATTCGCTCTTTTGACTGTTTGAGCTTCTGATACAGACCCTTTTTGAACAGCTACTGCTATAGCATTTATATTGTCTGGAAATGTCTTGCTTTATTCACTCCACTAAACAATGAATTAATTCATTGATATGCCTGGACTGTATACTATAGACAAAACATGCTGCATTTCATGAGTTCACAGGTGTGTAACTAGGCTAGTTGCCCTTGTGGGCCATTTTAAGTCTATCCAATTTCCCTTTTTGTGCTAGAGAAATAACCTATCCCATTTAGTTATAGATTGTCCTTACCCATCCCACGGTCGATAATTATATTACCTCAAATGAGAATAACTGGGCTCATACCATGGATAATTTGAGAAAACTCATGCATGGTATAAAGCAATGTAGGAGCTGCCTCTGTCCATCAGTAGTACAAGGGGCAGTCCTAGGGTAAATTTTCCATTTCCCATCCATACAACTAAGTAGCGCTTGAATAGGGGGACAGGGATGAACTTTGTTTTTATGTGGATGGGGAGTTTGTCTCACAGCTGCAGTGTCCTCTGTGAGATATGCCTGTCCCTCCAAGCCATTCTGTTGATGTTGCAGAAGTTTATATCACTACACAGAGCATTTCTGATGCTATTTAATTTACTGATCTGCGGTAAATCCATCAGTAATGTGTCTGACGATGCCTTGTACGCCAGACACTGGCTACCTCTTAGCAGTCTGTACCGAGTATAGTAACAGGGATTTGAGTCAGTTTATGTAGAATATGTTGCTTGGACTTGTATCCTTTTAGTAAGGTATCTCTGTGGGCATCCCACATGTTGCAAGTATCTGGAATGGAATGTCTAGAAAACTACTGAAAGGACCTAGACAGACAAAGAATTGGCATAGAGAAAACAGGCACACCATGCATTCTTCAATGGTAAACTTACATAGGATTGGAAAATTACTAACAAAAAAAAAAGAACTGTGAAAGTTGCAAGATGATGCAAGAACTGAGCTGTGTGCACTTTGGTCTTACAGCAGATCACAAGCATGTATCTTGGACTAGCACAGTACTATGATAAGTTTCTATAAAACCCTTCAAAAGACTACATCCATTACAAATATTGCTTCATGATGAGTCTGAACTGAAATGCACAGTAGACTATAAATTTACCCTCAGGGAGTTTAAAAAAAAAAATATATATATATATATATATATATATATATTTATATTTATGCTGGACAAGGTGACTGCGCACACAGACATTTCTTTGCCAGTTAGGTTGCCGTATGTTACTTTTTCTTATGGAACTGATGCTCTTCTCCAGAGTAATAATCCTAACTTGTACTGGATAGGCTGAGAAGCTCCAGGAACTCTAATTTCATGCAGTGGTTTGTAAATTGTATGGAAAGTAACGGCTTTAATAGACAAAGTGCCACAACATTTAATTTTAAATAATTGAAAATAAAATTGCATTTATTCTTTATGGATGCATAGAGTCTGTGATCTGTGAATACATCTTTAGTGCAACACATGCACTGTCCATCTGTCTGTGCATGTGTTTTTATTGCGATACATGCACTGCAAGGCAGGGGATTTGATTTTTCAAATGTTCATGGAGAAGTTCCATGAGCCTGAAAAGAACTGCTACTGCTTTGCACGTTGGAACTTCCATGAAGTGGAGAAGAACTGTTTTTACTTCATACCAAGAACTACTGCTGCTCTGGGACTTCCATGAACAGAAGAGCTGCTGCTGCTTTACTACCATCCTTTTAGAATGCACGGAGTGAGATGAACATTCTTTTAGCAGGTACTCATGCTGTATGCTCTAGTTATGTGTTACAGTAGGTAACTCGTGCTCTATGATATATGTGTGTGTGTGTGTGTGTGTGTGTGTGTGTGTGTGTGTAATGCCCTAGTTAGGGAAGGCAGGTTAATTAGCTTGCTCAGACTCAAACTGTGTAACTTGGGTACAGGCAACAAAGAGCTTAACTCCTCTACATTAGCAACCAGACTGCTCACTTAGTCATCAGAGGTGATTGAAATGGGCAATTTTGTCTTTTATTGGATCATACATTATGTGTAACTGCTTAATGAAAAAAATCTTCAAAATTATATAGGTTCACTTTCAATGAATGTGAGTTTGGGTGCAGAAGACTGTGGGTTCTACTCCCACACCATGTAGATGAATTGCTGATACTGCATGCACTTTGGGGGGGGGGGGTTGTTGCACAACTGTGTGCGCTGTCCTTTGAAGAGATGTTAAACCAAGGCCCCATCTGTCTGTATTCATGGTAGGTGCTGTGAGAACTTTTAAATCCATGTAATCTCTCAAAAAGAGCAGGGAAAGTTTCCAATGTCCTGGCCATATTTCGTCTAGTAGTATAAAGACCAGTAAGGGTCTCCCCTAAAAAGACACTACTAGCCTAGTGAGACTAACCTGGTCAACAAAGGATTTATATTAAAAGTTTTAAATTAAATCCATATCTGTGCCTTAATTTTAAATAGCAAAGAAAAGAGTATGCACTCTGACAGTTTTTAGCAGTACTTATGGTAATTTGGGGGAGAGAGAGAAGTAATGGGACACCAGAAATGCTGCAGAGGGGGTCCCTAGTCCAGGCCCCTCCTACTGCCCCATTTGACCACAATCTGGCTCTGGATCTGTATCTATCAACTTTGGTAACATCTATGCCATTCTCTTAGTATAGACATACACTTTTTAATACTGGCTTAAATTGAAATGGGTCTGTATGAAGCTACGTCTGAAAAGTCTTTTCTCTTTTTGGGTAATGCAGACACCACAGCTTCCTTCCAAGATGCTGGTATTTGCTCACTCACCACCCCGCCCCCTTATCTTAAAACCTTCTAGGTATTTATCACTTTCGTCCCATCTGCTCCTGGAGACTTCACAGTTGATTCTTTATACATAACTTTTTATCTAATCTCTTTCTATCTTAGTTATTAACTATTGTGTCATCTTCATCTGACCTTCACATAATTAAGTCTTCCATAAATATGTCCATTTTTGCCTTTTCATTTTTTTTACATCACGCATTGCGTGGTGACAGGAGTACATATTCAATAATAAAAGAGGAAATAAACCATTGCAACAATTTTATTTTACTTTGTACACAAGTACGATTTTTGTCTTCTTTTTTTAGCAATTATTCAATTTAACATTACATAGTTTACTTAATTTCTGCCTTCCCTGAAATATCAGACATCCTGAACATTATTCTGTATGTATTGTTCCTGCATATTACATTTATTTCTTTGTGGTTTACTCCTTTCCTAAAGATCCACCTCCAGTTGTTTTCTCTTCTTAAGAATATTCAATAATTCTAGTACAGTTGGTTTTGCTTTTGATTTCCTTTTCTCAGCAATATTTTTGATTTGTGCCTTTTCTTTGTTTCCCTAGTCCTCAACAAGTATTTTCATATAATTTCCAAAATAATTGTGACACTTCCATTTATTCTTTGTTTATTGTTCTTATCATAGACTCCTCAAGTCTGGCTTCAACTTTTCTATTTACTGTTTCCCAAGTCATTGTGCTAAAAGGTTTTGTGCTCTAGAGTTATCAAAACATATTTTCTTAACAGCAAACTGTCTAAATTCATGCATATTATCCAAATGCTCCCTTATTTTCCCTTCATAATTCTGCAGTTGTTGTTCTTCCATGAAAAATCTTAAAGTTATAGAAAGTACTCCAGCAGTGCAAGTCTACATAACCTTCCACACATTTAGACCAACAGCAGCACAGACCAAGGCCAAAGGTGGAGGTGTCTCGGTCCACATTAGCAACAAACATACCTCCATGTTGGTTATACCATGAAGCTCATTTACATGCAAGTCGCCGTAGATAAAGTCCTTCACCATATCAAGGCTAGCTTACAGGACACCATCTATGTCCCTAGAGAATCACGCCTTTTACCTTAACCTACTAGAGGAGAGGCACTCACCATCCAACAAATACTTTATTCATGGGTGACTTTAGCTACCTCTTTATAGACTAGGAAACTTGCACTACCTCAAACCCACAGGTACAATGCCTCCTGGACTTTATAACAAACTCCTTGGAATAGACAATAAATGCTCCAACCACAGGATCAAACATAATGGATTGGTATTCACTGACATCACAGTTTCACAGAAAACCTAGCTAAATCTATTCATAGGTAAACTACATCCTATTAAATGACAGTTTATCCAAGTTCAAGGATCCCCTAACACAAAGACTACAGCTTCCTATGTAGATTATTCACAGAGTCCCTATAAAAGCATGTGAATGGCCTCACACAGGGTGTTCTACCTACCAGAAGTAAAACCAGAACAAACACTAAAAACAAACCCCACTGATGGAGTCCATGCCTACACATGGTTTACAATAAAAGAAGGAAACTCACAGCCAAAATTAGAAAGAGCTACTCCCTTAAAGACAAGTGCTCTCTTATACAACTAAACAAGAAGCTAAGAGATCTAATTAAGTCCAGTAAGGTCAACTATGAGGTCACGACAGTCTCACATGCTAAGGCCAATCACAAGGCCTTCTTCAGCTATGTCTGGAACCCTTGAAGGTAACACACAGCAGTGACTGTGCTGAACTGGTGGTTACCAGGGTGACACAGCAAATCTATTGGCTGATAAATTTAGCTCAGAATTCACCCCTGCAACCCCCCCAGCCCAACAGGTGAAATTCCATCCAACATACTACTCCCAACTATTAGCCTATTAGCAGGGACCAGGTGCTGGCAGCACTTGCTAAATCCGAAACCATTACCTCCATGGGTCCTGATAATATCCCCAGTTGCCTTGATTGGTTTCCAAGATGGCTGCACATTGAGTAACAGCTTGACTCTAGCTCTCTCAGTGTGAGAATAGACGGCCAGTAGACTTTTGTGTTTATGGGTAAATTTTAGGAACTGGCTAGTAAGTGTACTGCTTGGAAGCCAGGAAAAAAGAAATACAGATCACTCGAAAAAAAATCTAGAAAACGTGAGGAAGAAACACTGATTGGGGAAAGGTCTGCAGCTGTTCAGCAAAAAGCAATGCAACCTCCAGACATGGCTTCCAGTAATCTACAGGAAGATACAAGACAACTGCAAACGGACCTGGTTAAAATAACCGAAACACTGATTGTGTATATCAAAATAAAGAACAAAAAAATGGGAAAAAATGGAACAAGCTTTAAACAGATATTCAAATGAGATGATAAATCTGCAAAAATCAGAGACTGAAATGAAGAAAATGCTAGCTGAATATGAGACTGCTCAAGAAGAGATGTTTCAAAAATTAAGAGAATTAGAGGACAGAGCATGTAGGGAAAACCTGAGATTTTCAGCTGTACCAGAGAAGCTGGAAGGAACAGACTGCATTAATTTTATGAGAGCACAAATGAGCGACTGGACTGGTATTCCAAAGCAGGAGTGCTAGTTAAAAGGGCACATCATGTGTATGTGACAAACTTGGCTATGAGAAAGCAACCTAGACCTTTAATAGTAAAGATGTAATCCTACCAGCAGAAGGAGTTGATTCTGTCAAAACTGTGGTAGGACGACAAAATACTAAAAGTGGTAGACAACAGAGTGTTTGTGAAGAATGATTACTCGTACACCAGGCAGAGGAGGAGTAAATTAATTCCACTATTCAGGGAATGTCGAGATGCAGGTGTGAGATTCAAACTGCTGTACCCAGCTGTCTTCAACGTATTCTTCCCTGGAGGGACAAAATAATTTTTGATGAAGTATGTGCTAAGGAGGAAATATAAAAGTTTCTCCAAGAAAAAGTGAGCTGTGAAACAGCAGGAGATTCTGCTTCTTGTTCTTCTGGTAATGAAGACCACAGTAGACTATACCTATGAAACGTTTCCACTATTTGAACAGAAAATGTTGGAGAGAAGGAAGGGAGCATGAGAGTTGACTAGAAGAGTCAAGAGTATGTTGGAAATGAAGCAGACACAGGATCTGGGAGATGGAGATGAACAGTAATAAAACCAGTAAGTGAATGTGGGATTACAGTGCAATAATTATATTTCTGAAATATGGCAAAACAAGGATATCTGGAAATAATAGTCTTTTTCAGAATTTGTTAGACTTGTTGGGAACTTTACAGTATATGCCCTTCTTCATGTCATTAATGTTTAGAGAAATACTTCGGGGAGGAAAGAAAGAGGAGAAAGTTAAGTAAAGAAACATTTTTTTCTTAATTTTACTATTTTTTCTGGTGTATGGTTTTCTTTGCATCCTATAAAGTAAAGTTTTCTCAGTTATTTTTAAGTGTAATGGGGATTGTAAATGGGTGATCCTGTTCTTTTTTCCTTTCTTTCTCCCCACTCTCTTCTTGTTCAGTTTTAAGAAAAGTAGGCACTGCAATGTGAGAAAAAAGTCGTGTTTAAAGAGCATGACAAAAGAAACATTAATGTGCTTCTTCTCAATCTTGCATAGAGGAATGACTGGATTAAAGATTTTAGATTGATTTAGTAACAAGTTTTAAGAGAAAGCAAGTACATGAAAAAGAATATTGAATATTATGAGGCTTTTTTCTAGCAAATGAATGCATGCATAGTAGTAGTTCTGTATCTGACCCTCATGTCTCCATGGAAACAATCTGATAAAGAGAAACTGACTGACTAACTGGTTCTTATGTCTCTGTGAAGACAATCTGATAAAGAGAAATTGGTTACAGTCTGGTAGAGAGTGATTGGTTGGGGAAAAAAAGAAGAGAGAAACTGTCGAGGAGATAATGTTCTCTGAAAGCATTCAGGTTTTTTTCCGGCTGGGAGAGCTATAAAGATAAGACAAAACCAGTTACCACTTAGAAGCACAGGCTGCACCATGCATCTTGGCATGGATAACCTTTCTTTTAGGTTAACTCAAGGATGCGAGTGTGGCTGTCAGTTTGAGACATCTGATCCTATTAGGAGGGTAAAACTTGAATAGTTGAAGATGTACATAATTTTGTGTGTTAGTATTAAATTAATAAAGTTTAATGGGCATTTTTTTATTGAGGACTTTCAGTAAAACAAAGTTTTATAAGATGTAACATAGGCTCAAATGGATATAACAAGAAACAACTATTTAAAAGTGAAACCTGCCAAACTGTGTATGCATGTAACACAAAAGCTGGAACTACACATTTAACAAAAAAAAGTGTCATGCATAAAAGGTGGGAATAATAACTTTTTAATACGATGATGCTTTCTGTAATGTCTTTAAATGTCAATGGTCTCACAGATAAATGCAAAAAAGAAAGAACAGCGAACATATTAAAAGCGTACATTGCAAATAGCGATGTTACAGGAGACACACTTGGAAAGAACTGAACATGTGAATTTGATAAAGAAAGGTTTTCAGGATGGTTATTCAGTGGACTATCTAGGATAAATGAAAAGAGGAGTAGTTATATTAATACTGGGAAGAGCTCCAACAGTGATAGAAGTGGACAAAAAAAGATAATAATGGCAGATTTGTAGTGCTAAGGGGCTACTGGCAAGGGAGGAGGATTACACTTGCATGTATTTAAATTCAACTTAAAACTGCTAAAATGGAGCTTAAGAAAATTCTTGGAGAAATAATCAGTTTTCATAAAGGAATGTTATTTATAGGTGGGGACTAGAATTTCATTTGCAGTGATGAAGATGTGTCTGGGGGGCTCAGAAGGGAAAGTATGGCAAAGGAGGGTAGATTTTTTGAAGACATTTATGAAAAATGCTTGTCATGGAAGATGTGAATTCAGTAACAGGAGTTCAGAATAAATTTACATTTCATTCCCCAAGATATAAAAACTGGACTAGGCTAAACCGAATTTACATTTCACAGAACATGTGCATTTAATTGAAGGTCTTGATAGGGATGCAATAACTACTTGTTAATACAGTTTGATTCCTTTTATATAAATATAAATTTGCCTATGTCACAAGTGATAATTCAATAAAGGTTTTTAAAAGAAAAAAAAATCCCCATTTGTCTCGTGAACATTTCTAAAACATGAAGCATCTGGACCACTTGAGGCACTTCAACTATAGCCTTGAAAAAGGCTACATTCCAAGTGAATGGAGGACCACAACAGTCATTCCCTCCACAAAGGTGGAACATTTCCATCAGTCTACCTAGCCTAATACACAAAGTCATGGAATGAAATATGACAGAAACGATAAACAAGGACATTGGCAAACTAAAGACACTGGACCCATCCCAATTTGGCTTTGTTAAGGGAAGGTCATGTCTACATAACCTGGTAGACTTCCTCAAGAGGGTCACCAAAGCAATGGATGAGGGTAAAACAGTGCACTACATATCCTGACCTAGCAAAGGCATTCGATACAATGCCCCCAACTCAGGCATTGTTGACAAGATCTTTGAGCTAGGCATATATTTCTACATAATCAATCCACAAACAAAGGTTGGCAGCAAAAATAAACAGTTCAGCGGAAAAGAAATACAATGAGTCAAAATTCCACTGGAACAACCAATGGCTGAAAGATGACATGGATGAAAATATCCAAACCAAGTTTATTAACAATTAAATGTTAACACTTTCATACTGACAACCCACACTGAACCATTGAAAGCTTTCAACCCACAAAAAGACTGAAGTTATCACACAATGAAAGGGGAGGGGACATTGTCAATAACACAGAGACATCAGAAACCAGGTGGATTATAAGACTAAGGGCAGACATGGGGAAAGGACTTAATGACTGGGTCCCCCTCAAACCTGTACTTAAAAACAGAATGCTTTTTAAATAGTGTGTGTTTTAAACAGCATGGGTGCACATCGACAAGGTTTTAATGTTTTATTTTTGGTATTATACAATGTTAGTTTTATGAAAACAATGGGGTCGTTCCTTTAAGGTGATTGTTTTGCAATTCATGGGATTTGACTATTTAATTAACATGAGCATATATGTATTCTATGTTGTAAGAGCTTTCAATGTTTGAAGAAGTTGTGTGTTGTCACTATGAATGTGCTAACTTTTAATTGTTAATAAGCCTGGTTTTGATATTTTCATTCATGTCATCTTTCAGCCGTTGGATGGTTGGTCCAGTGGATGTTGTGGAATTTTGACGTGTATATTTCTACATAACTTGTTGGACTATTGCCCATCTCACAGACAGGACCAAGAAGTCAGGAATGGCGAGACCACCTGAACCAAGACACCATTCACTAGTGAAGTATCCCAGGGCTCCGTGCGCAGCCCACTCCTGTTTGGCATCTATGTCTTGGAGTAGAATGTCAACGTTCAAGGCTTATGGCTCACCAAGTTCTCAGATAACTGTAAAATGGGAGCTATTCCACGACTCCCCCAAGACACCTCCATCTTTGCAAGAGGGTTTAACATATAGACTAATGACTGGTGCCAAAGTCATGGCCTAAAACCCAGTGCCACAAAATGCATTATAATGCCTTTTGGGAAACCATCACCCCAAGTTAATTACTCCATCGATAAAACACCCCAAAGACTTGACCCAGTAGTAAGGGATCTGGAAACTTATGTAGACAGCAATCTGGTCTTTGGTGAACACACAGTTAAGACAGTAAGGAAATCATTCTATTCTACATTACCCAAATTATAGGGGAGGGTATGGCATCCAGGTCCAAGGAAGTTATACTACCACTCTACTTGGCCCTTATCAGACCTATCATTGAATAAAAGGCCCCCTTTGGCATGTATCTAATCAGACACTTGCTACAGTTGGAACACCCACAGAAATGTTTTCCCAGGAGAATTCAGGGCATGACTACCCTGTCTTACACTGATCACCTAAAGGTTCTGTCTCTGTATTCAGTCTCTTACATGCTGCTGAGAAGGGGATCTTTTCTTGGTTTAAAGACTTCCTTAGACCAAGCCCTGACTGATCCATCAAACTGATCCAAACAAATTACACCAGAAACAGTAGATCCAGGGATCTGAGCTTTGCATGTGACAAACAGAATGTGCTGGAGAGAGAGATGTGTCCCAAATGATCCACATACTATGGAACAGGCTCCCCAATCTATGTAAAATAGTTTATCCCTGACCATATTTATGTGAAACTTTGACGACTGATGGGAAATCATAAATTTACTCCTGGTCTGGCTACCATGTCCTTTACGGACACAGGCTGTCAAATAAGGAAAGCATTATCCTAACACCCCTACAAATCCCTAGTTACCTCCCTACTAACTCTCCCCTGTACAAATGTCCGTGATACTTGGGACCAAGATGGTTTGGAGTACACGGCTAAGGGTCCTAAGTGGTCATTAGCCTAGTAACAAATTATGAACCTGAGATTCCCCCTCTTCTGTAATACTTTATCCTTTGTCCTTTAATAATTACTATCACTTACTTCATACATCTTTTTCTCTTACTTCTATCACATTTTAAACTTCATTTTCATTCTACCTCACGCTTAGCTATTCCTTCTGAAGTAACTTCTATCTTCCATAATCACTCTTGAATCATATTTACTCCCCATTCCTTAAATTACTCTCTTTTAACAGATAAGGAAAGGACTGGTGTCTCATGTTTATATCCTTACCTTACATTTTTAGCTTAATTTTTAATGGTACATGATGTGATACAGTCACTGGAGGGGTCTGAAAGCTTTTAATTAAACACATGCCCCTGTGAAATATATTTTTATCCATTTCAGCCCAGTTATTGTATCTTAGGGAAAATACATAAATTCTACTTGAGTTCCTGCTCCTGAATTCATATCTTCCATACAGAATATTCTGATATACTTATTCAGAAATCTATCCCCTTTTATTATATTTCCTCCCAGGTCCTCCTCGTACATCCTAACTATTGCAAATCAATTTCCAGTCTTCGCTCCTAATTAAAATTCACTTTCTGTCAATACTCCTAAATTAACATGTTCCATACCAAATATTTTGATATAGTTCTTCAGAAATGAACCCCCTTTATTACATTTCGTTTCTAGCCCCCCCCCCCCAGAGACATCCTTAGTATTACAAACCATATTCCATTCATCACCCATAAATAATAATCCCTGCTGAAAGCTTATTTTTTCCCAAATTCCTCTAAACTCCATAATAGTTTTAGGACCACATGTGTAAAGTACCACAAAACTCTACTTTTAATGTGGGTAATACTTATTCTGCAAACTGGTGATGCTAACATAAACTTGTCCTGCCTTCTAAAACAGATGAAAAGATACCTACATTTTTTATGAATTGCAAATGAAGGTACTACACCATGTACGTAAGTTCATAGGTGCGTACTAGACTAATGGCCCTGGAGCCTTTACAAGCCTAGCCCATAGAAGTGCCCTGGCATTGTACCGCTCAACGTTAGTTCCCACTGCCTCAATTAAATAGAGCCACTGGAGTGAACCCCAGGGTGAACTTTCTATTTCCCATCCACTCATCAAGATTTCTTTTGAAGAGGGCTAGTGAAGTGCTCTGCTTGGCATGTATGGGAAGTCTATTACAGAGCATGGGCAGTTCTCTGGGTTATGAACCTGTCCCTCCAGCATGTTCTGTTGATTGGGGTAATGAGATTGAGATCTCTGGAGAGTGTGGTGCAGAGGGATTGGGATTTCTTTAGATGTAGCATTTCTAACAGAGCTGGGTCGGGCTTTGTAAGTCAAGCAGAGATCGCCTCTTAGTAGATGATATGAGACAGGGAATAGCTGCAGTTTTTTTAGTCTGTCCGTGTAGGACATGTGTTTAAGGCCTAGGGTGCATGCTATTTTTACAAAGCACCATTACAGGAAACAGACTAGAAAAAATTCTTTGCTTTGTAAAAATAGTATGCACCCTACACATATACCCAGAAATGTACTGAAAGGACAGGTACTACGGGTTATGAGGTTACATTATGAAGAGCAGTTGTTGATGGTAGTACTACTTGATGATATTTAAAATGATTTCCTATGTAGAGGTTATTCAGAAAGAGAGATAGATGGCTGTATCTCCCAACTCTTGAATGAAAGAGAAACAATAGGTAGACCCACCCTACTTTTCAGAAATCAAGGAGAAGAGAGGGTATGTACATCTATGAGTAATGAAAGATCTATCAGAGTCCCGATGATCTTCTCTAGTAACGTGAACGTCTACTGCGACACTATTAAGATAAATTGGAACATTTTAAAGACTTCAGAAGAATTAAACAGCCACTGCAAGTTCAAACAAAATGCAATGGAACCACAAAATGAAGGCACAGTCTTCAAGCAAAAAAGTTTATTCTCTTTTCACACACTCTAGCACCTTGGCTGTTAAGCCTTCATGGAGTACAAATGCAATGCAACTTCCCTCTCCCCATATATACTCACACAATCAGTCAATTAAACAATTAATTAAATCAAATACTTCCAGTTAAGTTCTGTTTAAACCCTTGGGAACCAAGGTATCAAATTTCAAAATAAAAAGTGCTTCTTTATACAACAATACTACAGCCCTTTTTAAAAGAAATCAAAAGTTTATTTGCTAAACAGTGTTCCAAAATACCATCTTTGAACAACATAGACCAATAATAATGTAACATTTGCACAATCTGTTGACTTAATACATTGTAAATAGTCACAAAATAAATCTTACCAGTATGGTTAGCACTATTATTTCCTGCATCTCCCCTACCTCTTCTTTTGTCAAAATCTATCAGCTCAATAAATGGAAATCCCTCATTATGTGTATGTACGGAGTTTCTTCTTCTGCTTAGATATTCACCTTTATAACACTTAGCTCTAACCCTTTTTAAAGCTTCTAACACTTCTGTCTTGTCATATCCTCTGTGTGTAAATATTTTAACTGAATCTTGTATTTCTTTTTCAAAATCTTTATCTACATTATACAACTTACTTATTCTCAGAAACTCAGTGTAGGTTAAAGATGAAACCAAGTTGCGGGGTGACAGCTGGAACCAGGTAGGAAATGTGAAACCCCCTTGAATTTTCTGCAAACTTTCTGTGAACTTTCCTACCAGTGAATCCTGTTTGTTCACCCCACAATTCCAAATCTAAAAAAATGACTCTCACCTAACTGTAAAGCCATTAAACCTGAGGCCAAACTGATTATGTAACTGCTCAATGAAAAATTTTACCTGATCATTACCTCCCCTACAAATAAAAATCAAATCACCTATGTATCTAAAATACCTAATGACATGTTTTTTTAAAGAAAGACAAAACATATTCTTAATTTCAAAAAAGCCATCATTAGGTTGGCATACATGGGGGCAAAGGATGCCCCCATATTCATGCCTTGTTGGCGAAAAATTTCTTGGATAAAAATAAAATAATTATTTTCAAAACAGAACTGAACAAGCTCCAATACATAACTAGATAAAGAGGTGTTCACTAAAAAATACTTCAGGGCCTTCATCCCATGAACATGTAAAATGTTTGCATAAAGACTCTGCACATCTATTACCATCAAGTACATACCCTATTCTCAACTTAAATCTGCAATTTTTTCAATAAAATTGTGTATATCTGATATATGCTACTGTTTTTTCTACATAGATAAGTACTCATATAAAAAAATATCTATGCTGTGTAAAAAATACTGTCTAGCTGAGACAGTCACCCTGCCTTGTAAGTTTCTCCAGGCCATTATGTATTTTAGGTAAGCAGTAAAAAAAAAACTGCTAATTCACAGCCCTGTGGAGAAAATTTCCTTTCAATATCATTTTGAGAAAAAAATGGCCTAATCTATAACCTTTATGAAGTAGTAGTGCCTCAGTCAAAAAGAGCTTGCTTATACATCCTAACATCAACTCTATTATATACTTTAGTATCATTCAAAAGATTATAACACATTTTCACATACTGGTTACAATTCAAAATGACCACCTTACTGCCTTTATCTGCTGGCTTTACTACAAGTTGAGTGTTGCTAACCAAACATTTTAAGGCCTGCCATTTTTCTATAGACAGCTTAAAGTTAACATTCATATTAGCTTTCCAACAATTATATAAATGTTCAATAGAAAAATTACATACTGCAGAAAATTGTTGAATATTTTGGTTATGAAAAGGGGGTACAAATCAGTGACAATCCCTTATTTTCATTTAAGAATAATATGTCCCTAATTCTTGCATACACACAAAGGGAAGGCTTTGGAGTTTAATTTTTATGCAGACTGTTCCACCAGGAATGTTGTTTATTATAGTTTTTGCTTGGAATGTAAAGGTTTTTAGATAGGTAAGACTAACCGATCCCTTAAGGAGCGTATAATGGAACATCTGAGGGACATTAGAAACAATAAACAGAGTAGTGCACTAGCGAAGCATACTGATGAATGCGGTGCACAGCATGAATTTAGGTTTCTAGTTCTGGAAACTGTCAAGAGAGCTACAAGAAAAGGGATATTAAGGATAAGACTGAGTTAGCTGAACTCAGGCGGATATAGTACACTTCAATGCAGATAAGACAACAGGCATTAATGAAGCTGTCTCTATCAAACCTTTACTACGTGCACGCATACTTCTACTGATCAGATGTGTTATAATAGTTTTGCATAAAATGAGGCTTAAGAACAGACAAATATTTATGTGTTTTTATATATGCTAGTATGCTAGTAAACAATAAGTTAGTGTTCTTTGATTGGCTCAAACTATTTAAAGGTTTAGCTGTTTGTTTAAATGTATTTGAGTCTGAAGCGAAGGCTGTGAGGTCATGAAAGTGCTTACTCTGTTATTTTATTAAAGTTATTTTGCACCTAGCCTTGGTTGGTCCTCTTAAGTTTTGTTTACAAGTAATCTTGCACATAGTTGCTTCTCATCTCTGTTTGAACCTATGATGCATCTTTCCCAGATGCACTCAACAAAACACTAAATATAGGTTCATAGGTGTGTACTAGGCTAATGACCCTGGAGCCTGTACAAGCCTAGCCCATAGGATTACCTTGGCATCATGCCACCCAACCTTAGCTCCTAGTGCCTCTGTCGAGTAGAGCCACTGGAGTGATCCCTGGCATGAATTTTCTATTTCCCATCCACTCATCATGATTTCTATTGAAGAGGGCCAGTGAGGTGCTCTGCTTGACATGTATGGGAAGTCTATTCCATAGCATGGGCAGTCTCTGGGTTATGAACCTGTCCCTCTAGCATGTTCTGTTGAGTGTGGTAATGAGGTTGAGGTCTATGGAGCATGTGGTGTGGAGCAATTGGGATTTCTTTAGATGTGGCATTTCTAACAGAGCTGGGTCAGACATGGCTTTGTAAGTCAAGCAGAGATCGCCTCCAAGTAGGCAATATGAGGCAGAGAATAGTTGGAGTTCTTTGAGTCTGTCCATATAGGACAAGTGTTTAAGGCCTAGGATCCTCTTTGTGAGGTACTTTTGTGGCCTCTCCAGTTGTTGCAGGTGTCTAGTGAGGTACATGCCAAATGGGGCATTGTACTCGATGATTGGCCTAATGAGGGAAGTGTAGAGGGAGACAATGACTTCTTCCTTCCTGGATGCAAAACCCTTTGCAATGAGATGTACCACATAGGACTTTCTGACCACAGTGGCAACGTGGTGGTCAAAAGAGAGGTTGCTGTCAACCTGTGTTCCCAGATCTCTTATAATGCCTTCTGTGTTCAATGGACTACCATCAATGTGGTAATTCAAGGGAACCGGGTTTTTCCCATAGGAGATGAAGACACATTTTCTGGCATTGAGGTTAAGGCCATGGTTTTGACACCAGTCAATGGTCTCAGTGAGGCCTTTCTGCAGGATGTCAACATCACTTGGGGAGTTAATAATAGCTCCCAACTTGCAATCATCTGCGAACTTTGTCAGCCAGAGTCCCTTCGTGTTGGCCTGGACTTCAGAGTCTCCCAACCCCTTTTAATTCACAACTAAAATATGAAAATGTACATATATATACTTTCCAAAATGGAAGTTTACCCAGCCAAATAGGAGCAGTTGCCCTGATCAATGGCTTTACCAACAAGCATCATTTATTTTGACGTTATGGTTACCTATGCCAAAGCAACTGTTAGGACCTACATGACCACTCACAGATTGCTACCAATTTGTATCTCTTTTTTTCCTCTGATATACGAAAAACAACTTATCTCTCAGTAAATATCAACTTTAAGCCTTATGAAATAGTGCACTGGATACTTTTAAATTAAAGTGTGCACTGTCATAGTAAATGCACTGAAGTGCTAAAGCTGTTGGAAGACAACAACTTATGTAACTCAGTCATTTCTCACGGTTTCAAATTACATTTATTTTCAGAGAACTGCTTGCCAATTTCCTTTTTAAAGTTATTTACATCATGCATTATAAATTTCACACAGAACACACTCTTCAGACCTTTCATAATTAATTGCTTGCACCTGCAGGCTCCTTGTCTTCAACTAAAAGCATTTGCCAATTAGAAGACATCTTAAATGTCATGAAGTATGATTTAGCCACACCCCTAACAACACTGTTCAGTCTCTGCCTCCATACAGGTTTTGTACCAAGTGAATGGAAAACAGCTTACAGTCATTCTCTTGCATCATAAGAGAGGACCTCCCACAGACCCAGTCAATTACAGACCTATAAATCTGACTAGCCTCATATGCAAAGCCATGAAAAAACACATCATGGAATTATTCAGTCAGGACACTGGGAACCTCCAAACACTGGACCTGTCTGTTTGGATTCCTCAAGGACAGGTCATGCTTACTCAACCTGGTGGATTTTTTTGAAAAGGTCACCAAAGCAATGGATGAAGGCAAAATGGCACATACTGCATACCTTGACTTGGCCAAAACTTCTGACAAAATTTCCCATTCAGGTATTGTAGAAAAGTTAAATAAACTGGAAATAAACCCCTATGACACCAGATGAATTGTCAACTGGCTCACAGATAGGATGCAGATAATCAAAATATGAGAAGTTACCTCCATAAAGACACCAGTCACTACTAGAGTTCCCCCATGGTTCTGTGCTGGGACCTCTCCTGTTTGGCATCTATTTTTCAGAAGTAAAATTCAATACCAAAGGACTCTGGCTAAGTTTGCTGATGACTGCAAGCTAGAAACGGTCACTGAATCCCCAAATGACTTAGCCATCCTGCAGGAAGGTTTGTCTCAAATAACTGGTGACAAAATCATGGAATGGAACTAAATCCCCCCAAAAAATGCATTACTGTATCCTTTGGGAAGTCTTCTACCCCAGGGAACTACCTCAACGATAGTAGGCTCATAAAAAAGTACAGTTGTGTACACTTACCATAAATGTAGATGTTTGAGTGTATTCACTGTTGCAGTCATCACATTTGGGTTATCCCTGCCAGGGTAGCCCTCGGCCAGCCTGAATACCAGAGACTTAGTATTTCTGTGTTGGTTGCTGTTGCTTGAGGACTGACATCAGGTCGTCAGTGGTATAAAGTAAGGCAGCCAACGCCATTACATCAGTTTTTCTTGCCCTAACCTCTCAGAAGCCCCACAAAGTAGGAGGCCAGGTTCTGGTGGAAGAACCCCACCAGTGGAAAATAAATGCCAATATGTCTCTTGTAAGAAAGGAGAACAACAAGGAAGAATGGTAACAAAAGGAGAAAGAGAAAAAATGGGGGATGGAGGGAGGGAAACCAGGACTGCAACAGTGAATACAATCAAACATCTACATTTATGGTAAGTGTACACAACTGTACTATGTTCTTCATGTTTCACTGCTGCAGTCATCACATTTGAGTAGATTCCCAAAGCTGAGGAAATGGGTGGAGGCAATCAAGGAAGCTAGGGGCTAGCCAGGATGCCCTGCAAGACTGCAGAGGCAAACCCTGCCCTGGATTTGGAGAAGAGAGGCAGGTGGTAATGCTTGGCAAAAGTATGAACAGATGCCCAGGTGGCAGCCTCCAGGATATCCCTGGTGGGGACTCCTCTGAGGAAAGCTGCAGAAGAGGAGACTGCTCTGGTGGAGTGTGCCTTGACCCCCGGGGTGGGGGGGGGGGCTTACCATGCTGTTTGTAGCAGAAATGGATACAGTGTGCTATCCATTTGGAAATGGTTTGCTTGGAGATGGCTTTGCCTTCTGCCCCTGTAGCAAAGCTAACTAGCAATTGATCAGACTTTCTGAAGGATTTAGTCCTGTCCAGATAGTATCCGAGCTGTCTGTCCACATCTAGAGTGTGAAGAATCCTTTCCCCCTTGTTCTGGGGATTAGGAAACAAGGTGGGCAAATGAATGGATTGGTTGAGAGCCACACTGGACACCACATTAGGCATGAAGTATGGGTTAATTCTAAGGGATACCCGGTCTGCATGGAAGATGATGAAGGGTTCCACAGCCATGAGTGCTTGCAGCTCAGAAACTCTTCTGGCTGAAGTGATGGCCAGAAGGAAGGCCGTCTTCCAGGAGAGAAATTTTAGCTCTGCAGAAGCTGGTTCGAAAGGAGGCAAGGTTAGCTTTTCTAGGACAAAGTTAAGGTCCCAAGCTGGTGTTGGTGCCCTTCTGAGGGGGGCCCTCACTTTGCTAGCCCCTCTTGAGGAACTGTTTGATCAAAAGCTGCTCAGTGGAAAAATGAACAGAAATAGCAGAGGCATGAATTTTTATAGAGGAGAAAGAGAGACCACTGTGTAGTAGGTCAGCTAAGTAATCCTGGATGAGAGGGATGGAGGTCAGTGCCATACTGGCCCCCTTAGCCCAGATCCAGGTGCAGAACCTTTTCTATTTATCTGCATAAGACTTTCTTGTGCTAGGGCATTTGGCCTCATGGATAACCTCCAGAACCTGTTCACTGAGGATGGTAGATTGGTTCGGGGTTAGGGAGTAAGCCAAGTTGCCAAATTGGGTGTCTGCAATTGGGGATGCACAAATTCCTCTTACTTCTGGGTTAGGAGGTTTGGAATCTGAGGAAGATGCCATGGAGGCAGTGGGGACAGGCTGCGCAGCAAGGGACACCAGTGCTGTTGGGGCCAGTCTGGAGCTATAAGAATGGTCCTTGGTTTTTCCTTTCTTATTTTGAATAGTACCCTGGGGATGAGAGGTATGGGGGGGCATTGGGGACACATAGAGGATGACCCAGGGGAAGGACATGGCATCCACTTTCCAAGCCATGCAGTGATGCTCTTTGGTGCAGACTTTGCTGAGCTGCTGTTTGTTGTGGGAGGCAAAGAGGTCGACCTTCAGGGTTCCCCATTTCTGAGTTATTAGAGTGAAGGCACTTCTGTTGAGCTGCCACTCATGTGGGTCCGGAAGGTTTCTGCTTAATTGGTCTGCCAGGGAGTTGAGAGAGCCTGGTAGGTATTGTGCTAACAGGTGTAGCTGCATGGAAGAGGCTGTGAGCCAAAGGGTTATGGCCAGCCTGCATAGAGGGTAGGAGTGAGTCCCCCCCTGCTTGTTGATGTACCATATCACAGTGGTATTGCCTGTTTTGATCAGGAGAATCCATGGCGAGAGAAGGGGTTTGAAAGCTATCAAGGCATTCTGCACAGCAATCATCACTTTTTGACTGATGTGCAGGGGGATTTGCTGTGAGCTCCATTGGCCCTGTATGCACTGCCGTCCAGGTGTGCACCCCAAGCGTAGTCTGATGCATCTGTGGTGAGGTTCTAGGAGGTGGGGTGTGGGGAGAAGGGCAGTCCCTTGTTGTGGGAGCATGTTGTTGCCCACCAAAGAAATTCCTTTCTGAGGCAAGGAATTATAGGTAGAAGAATTTCCAAGTCTTGACAGTGTTGACACAAAAGGCTTTTTAGGTACCACTGAAGTTTCCTCATATGCAGTCTGGCATATGGAATGAGGAGTATGCAAGATGCCATGAACCCCAGAGCTTGCAGGATTTTCCTTGCAGAAAGCTGGGGCTTGGTGGCCAGTTGAGAGAAGCAGGCTGACAGGAAAATTTGTTTCTCTGTTGTAAGGTATGCCATCTGGGATGCTGTGTCCAGACTTGCTCACAGGAAGATTATCCTTTGGGTGGGCACCTGTTTTAATTTCTTTTCATTGACTGTGTACCCTAGGGAGTTTAATAGGCTCTTTACAAAGGCCAGGTGCTTGAGCAGCTTTTCCTGGCTGTCTGCCTGAATAAGGCAGTCGTCTAAGTAGGGGTAAATTTGAATATTTCTTTGTCTGCAAAAGGCAATGGCTGGAGCCAGGCATTTTGTGAAAACTCTGGGAGCAGTAGATAAGCCAAAGGAAAGCGCAGAGAACTGAAAGTGTTGAGATCCTGCCCTGAAGCGGATATATTTTCTGCATGATTCACTGATAGGAATGTGGAGGTAGGCCTCTTTTAGATCCAGGGTGGCTAGCCAAGTATTCGTGAACAGCATGGGGAGCAGCTGTTGAACGGTGAGCATTTTGAATTTTGGGATCACCAGAAAGGTGTTCAGAATGGATAGATAGAGGATGGGGTGCGAGGTGCCCTCTTTTCTGGGCACCAGAAAAAGTCTGGAGTAGAAGCTTTGGCCCATCTGTTCTGCAGGAACGTGCTCTACTGCCCTCAAAGAGAGCAGGGAATGGATTTGCTTTTGAGCCTCTGCCCACTGATTTGGTGGTAGATCTGGGAACCCTTTTGGGGTTGGAAGGATGTGGAAGAAGAATTTGTATCCCTGAGACACAATGTTCATAATCCTTTGGTCCTTGGTAATGGTGGACCAGATGCTTGAGTGAAAGGAGAGTTTTCCTCCTAGGGGTAAGTGAAGGTGGGCGGAGGGGAGGTGGGGAGGAGGTGAGTCATTGTGAGTTCTTACCATAAGGGGGCGGCTTAGAACTCCCTGGTTTTGAAGTGGAGGTAGTCCACTGCTTAGATCTCTGCGTTCCCTGGGGCTGCTGTCTGGGGGGGGGGTTGTTTCCATGGGGCCTAGGCTGGGCCTGTTTACTCAGAGCAGGAAAGGACCAGTGCTTGGAGGAAAAATACCTGCTGAACCTAGGAGGCTGGACCTGTAAGAAATCTTTAGCTGTTTGCATAGATTTTGCTTTTTCTTCCATCTTTTTTAAGACCTCTTCTGCCTTAGTGCCAAATAAGTTATATTTGTGCAAGGTTGTTCCTTAAAGCCATGCATGTCTTCTAATGACAGATTCAGTGACTGCTGCCCAGCAAGAAATGTCTAGGGCATCAAAACCACAGTGCAAAGTGTGCTTAGTTACTTGACTTGCAGAATGCATTAAGTCTTGTAAATCTTTAGATTCTGCCCAAGCAGCAAAGGAAGATATTTTTTTGCTAGCCCCTCTTGAGGAACTGTTTGATCAAAGGCTGCTCAGTGGAAAAATGAACAGAAATAGCAGAGGCATGAATTTTTATAGAGGAGAAAGAGAGACCACTGTGTAGTAGGTCAGCTAAGTAATCCTGGATGAGAGGGATGGAGGTCCGTGCCATACTTGCCCCCTTAGCCCGGATCCAGGTGCAGAACCTTTTTTATTTATATGCATAAGACTTTCTTGTGCTAGGGCATCTGGCCTCATGGATAACCTCCAGAACCTGTTCACTGAGGATGGTAGATTGGTTCGGGGTTAGGGAGTAAGCCAAGTTGCCAAATTGGGTGTCTGCAATTGGGGATGCACAAATTCCTCTTCCTTCTGGGTTAGGAGGTTTGGAATCTGAGGAAGATGCCATGGAGGCAGTGGGGACAGGCTGCGCAGCAAGGGACACCAGTGCTGTTGGGGCCAGTCTGGAGCTATAAGAATGGTCCTTGGTTTTTCCTTTCTTATTTTGAATAGTACCCTGGGGATGAGAGGTAGGGGGGGGGCATAGGGGACACATAGAGGATGACCCAGGGGAAGGACATGGCATCCACTTTCCAAGCCATGCAGTGATGCTCCTTGGTGAAGACTTTGCTGAGCTAATGTTTGTTGTGGGAGGCAAAGAGGTCGACCTTCAGGGTTCCCCATTTCTGAGTTATTAGAGTGAAGGCACTTCTGTTGAGCTGCCACTCATGTGGGTCCAGAAGGTTTCTGCTTAATTGGTCTGCCAGGGAGTTGAGAGAGCCTGGTAGGTATTGTGCTAACAGGTGTAGCTGCATGGAAGAGGCTGTGAGCCAAAGGGTTATGGCCAGCCTGCATAGAGGGTAGGAGTGAGTCCCCCCTGCTTGTTGATGTACCATATCACAGTGGTATTGCCTGTTTTGATCAGGAGAATCCATGGCGAGAGAAGGGGTTTGATAGCTATCAAGGCATTCTGCACAGCAATCATCACTTTTTGACTGATGTGCAGGGGGATTTGCTGTGAGCTCCATTGGCCCTGTATGCACTGCCGTCCAGGTGTGCACCCCAAGCGTAGTCTGATGCATCTGTGGTGAGGTTCTCGGAGGCGGGGTGTGGGGAGAAGGGCAGTCCCTTGTTGTGGGAGCATGTTGTTGCCCACCAAAGAAATTCCTTTCTGAGGCAAGGAATTATAGGTAGAAGAATTTCCAAGTCTTGACAGTGTTGACACAAAAGGCTTTTTAGGTACCACTGAAGTTTCCTCATATGCAGTCTGGCATATGGAATGAGGAGTATGCAAGATGCCATGAACCCCAGAGCTTGCAGGATTTTCCTTGCAGAAAGCTGGGGCTTGGTGGCCAGTTGAGAGAAGCAGGCTGACAGGAAAATTTGTTTCTCTGTTGTAAGGTATGCCATCTGGGATGCTGTGTCCAGACTTGCTCACAGGAAGATTATCCTTTGGGTGGGCACCTGTTTTAATTTCTTTTCATTGACTGTGTACCCTAGGGAGGTTAATAGGCTCTTTACAAAGGCCAGGTGCTTGAGCAGCTTTTCCTGGCTGTCTGCCTGAATAAGGCAGTCGTCTAAGTAGGGGCAAATTTGAATATTTCTTTGTCTGCAAAAGGCAATGGCTGGAGCCAGGCATTTTGTGAAAACTCTGGGAGCAGTAGATAAGCCAAAGGAAAGCGCAGAGAACTGAAAGTGTTGAGATCCTGCCCTGAAGCGGATATATTTTCTGCATGATTCACTGATAGGAATGTGGAGGTAGGCCTCTTTTAGATCCAGGGTGGCTAGCCAAGTATTCGTGAACAGCATGGGGAGCAGCTGTTGAACGGTGAGCATTTTGAATTTTGGGATCACCAGAAAGGTGTTCAGAATGGATAGATAGAGGATGGGGTGTGAGGTGCCCTCTTTTCTGGGCACCAGAAAAAGTCTGGAGTAGAAGCTTTGGCCTATCTGTTCTGCAGGAACGTGCTCTACTGCCCTCAAAGAGAGCAGGGAATGGATTTGCTTTTGAGCCTCTGCCCACTGATTTGGTGGTAGATCTGGGAACCCTTTTGGGGTTGGAAGGATGTGGAAGAAGAATTTGTATCCCTGAGACACAATGTTCATAATCCTTTGGTCCTTGGTAATGGTGGACCAGATGCTTGAGTGAAAGGAGAGTTTTCCTCCTAGGGGTAAGTGAAGGTGGGCGGAGGGGAGGTGGGGAGGAGGTGAGTCATTGTGAGTTCTTACCATAAGGGGGTGGCTTAGAACTCCCTGGTTTTGAAGTGGAGGTAGTCCACTGCTTAGATCTCTGCGTTCCCTGGGGCTGCTGTCTGGGGGGGGGGTTGTTTCCATGGGGCCTAGGCTGGGCCTGTTTACTCAGAGCAGGAAAGGACCAGTGCTTGGAGGAAAAATGCCTGCTGAACCTAGGAGGCTGGACCTGTAAGAAATCTTTAGCTGTTTGCATAGATTTTGCTTTTTCTTCCATCTTTTTTAAGACCTCTTCTGCCTTAGTGCCAAATAAGTTATATTTGTGCAAGGTTGTTCCTTAAAGCCATGCATGTCTTCTAATGACAGATTCAGTGACTGCTGCCCTGCAAGAAACTTCTAGGGCATCAAAACCACAGTGCAAAGTGTGCTTAGTTACTTGACTTGCAGAATGCATCAAGTCTTGTAAATCTTTAGATTCTGCCCAAGCAGCAAAGGAAGATATTTTTTGCTTAAGAAGTTCCAAGGTATGTTGCTGATATTTAAGCATATGGAACTGACAATTTAGTGCCCTGATAGCAAGAGTAGCTGAGGTGTAAACTTTTTACCCCATCTGTCCAATGCTCAGGAATCCCTGTCTGAGGGGGTGGGATTCTTAGCAGAGGTTGCTTTAATCCCTTTTGGCCCTTGAGAAATGACCTCAGGGTCAGCTGTTGGATTTTTAAAAAATATATTTGTGCGAGTCAGGGACTCTGTAGTACCTGTCTGGTTTTCTGGGAGAAGGAGGTAGGGCATCAGGAGTCAAGCTGGATTCAAGGAAAACATCATCCACCACATCCAGGACTGGAGTCTGTGTTGCAGAAGATCTAGGAATTCTCTGAGTCTCTTTTTAGACTGGGGGTAGTCCTGACTCTCTCACTGGAAATGCTACCTTAAAGTATGTAGGGTTTCCCCAAAGGAAAAATCCTCTGGGGAAGAGGCTGAAGGAATGGATTCCTCTGCATCAGAATCCTCATAAGTGTGGAGGGGTTGCACGTCTTCATAGTCAGGATGCATCAGATTCATCCGACTCTAGTTCAGGCAAAACTACTGAGGACAGATCTCTTCCTTTTTGAGGGGGTAGCTTGGATTCCCCTGATCAGCATGATAAGGTCTTCCGTCATTTTACCCATTTGAGACTGAGGCAAGGTAGCAGGCACCTGAAAGTGGGTAGTCGGTTTCTTGGGTGTGGTTCAAACCCTGGGCCTAAGGAACTCGGTTGTTTTTGAAAGAATGGTAGTCGCGAAAGAAGACGTCAGTTTGTGTTGAGATTCGGAGGTGTGAAGGACTTCCTCGGAAGCCGGTGCCTGCTCAGCGGCTCCAGACCCATCCAAGGTAGAGACGACCACAGGATCCTTAAATGAAAAAGAGTTTTACAGCATACCGGACTCTGAAAGGGTCTCGGTAGTGGCCTGCGAATCAAATTAAGTGGGCATCAGGGGCTGAAAAAGCACCTCACTGAGTACCGGAGGACTGATGACTAGCTTAACAGAAGCGTCGCTGGTAGGTTTGGACCTGTGTGGTCTTGTCTCTGTCTTTACGTTTTTTCAGAAGATCTGCTGTCAGATGGCTTACCAAAGCCATATCGGAATTCCAGGACTGTAAACAAAAATTTCTGGCTACAATAAGGACCAACGATGGATAGTTCTGGTGTTAAACAAAGCACAGAAGCAACAACAAGGGACGTTGTGGTCTGGGTCTAGACAAGTGATGCAGTAAGAGTGAAAGTCTCGGTGTGGTATTTGCATTCCACAGACAAGTCAATTATTAATTTTTTCTGACATAGGTCAGTGCAAGAAAAAGGGATCCCCAATGGGGTACTTAGCTTTAGAAGACTTCAACTTCAATTCGGAAATGAAAACTCAGGTAGCGGCTGACCGACACGCATGCAAACTGCTTCTGCTTCGGGCTCCATGGCAAGAAAGACTGATGTAATGGCAGCGGGTTCCTTACTTTATACCACTGACGACCTGAAGTCAGTCCTCAAGTGACAGCAACCAATGCAGAAATACTAAGTCTCTGGTATTCGGGCCAGCCGAGGGCTACCTTGGCAGGGATAACCCAAATGTGATGACTGCAACAATGAAACATGAAGAACATCTGACCCAATTGTTTGGCATTTGCAAACGTATGTGGATAGTGATCTAATTTTTGACCAATGTGTGTTTATTGTTGTAAGAAAGAAAAATGGCATCAGAAATACTCTGTCTAGGGATATAAACCTCTTCTAACATCAACAGAATGGTTTGTAGGCACAAGTACAACTTACACAGGATACCACTGCTCTATAACAGACTCCCCATCCATACAAAACAAAGTTCATCTCTGTCTGTAGTCAAGCAAAACTTAGATCTATGGATGTCAAAAAGAAAATTTACCCCAGGACTGCTCCCTTGAACTATTAATGAACTGAGGCAACTCCTAAATGCTTTATCCCATGTATAGGTGGTCTCAAATTATCTATGGTATGATCCCAGTTATTCTAATTAGCAGTAATATATAACATCGGCCATGGGATGAGTAAGACAAATCTATACCCAAATAGGATAAGTTATTTTTAGTACAAAAATGTTAACTGGCTTGGCTTAAAATGGCC
Source organism: Protopterus annectens (assembly GCF_019279795.1). Taxonomy (NCBI): domain Eukaryota; kingdom Metazoa; phylum Chordata; order Ceratodontiformes; family Protopteridae; genus Protopterus; species Protopterus annectens. The sequence goes on from NC_056740.1 coordinate 188,266,085, forward strand.
TACAAGGGCAGCTAGCCTAGTACTTAGCAGCTAGAAATTTAACAATTGTAAGAAATAATCCTATTAGCTATAATTCAGAATGCAATGGTCAAACATCTTGTTTAACTGGTTGCACCTGCAGGCTCCCTATCTACAAGTAAATGTCTGCTAATGGAAAAAAAATGCTAGTAATTTTGCAAATGTAGGAAATAACCCTTGTAGGTGTCACTAAGAACACAATGACTACATCCTCACACTATTAATGGCTTATGCCCATTTCTCCTTAATTCCTTAATAAATCCTTAAAAAACAGATGTCAATGGAAAAAAAACAGCTAATAACTTTGCAAATGCAAAAAAACAAACAAACAAAAAAAAAACTGCCAGTTGTATGTTTTTTTTTCATTTTCTTTTGGTTGTATTATTTTTCATTTTCTCTTGGTTTGCCTACTTTTTTCTCAAAAAGTGTCTGTAGCTTAAACTAAAGACACTATTCTGCACAGTTCTCTCTGAAAACAGGGGAAATTATCTTTTAATTCTACATATATAATCAATAAATGTTCCCATCTTCCAACAGCCCAAGATCACAGTATTATATTAAATTTATATTGCTTCTCTCTATTCTTCGTCTTGTTAAAAGTGTAAAACCTGAATCATTACAATTAAGAAAAATACTGTCTTGCTTTAATATCAGTAGCATATACATCAGCCACTGACAAACACACACTAACATCTCAGGTTTTTATCCTAGTGCTTTGTCTTCTAACTCTTCTCAAGAAGAACTCTTTCATAAAATAGTAAAGTGTCAAGTTTAGCTGGTCTCACCTTCATTTTATTCTCGGATTTCTACAGTTTTATCAGCTCCTCTGAACAGCTACTTAAAGCTTCTATTTTTCCAGCCTTTCATTTGACTTTAAAATAAGTGACAAACTGGAAGAATGTGTAAACACATCTGAGCACATCTGACTATTTTTCCTCTTAATTACTGGAAACCATCTACATTACAGCTGATATGTCAACTAATTTTTTTGGGGAAGCAGCTGCAAGGTTCTTCCGAGTCAGTCCTTTCTTCTCTCCTTTTCTGTTTTTCTCTTAATTTCTACAGATTTCTTATTTGCTAGCATCCAGGAGATATACCACTAACCACATTTTCTCCAAATTATCAACTTCTACTGGTGTTTTTATCTATTTTTCAGTTTTCACATTGGAATGGCTCTAATCAACCCACAATTCAGTATACAGCTGTCTTGGAAGTCCAAATACAAATTAGCATTTTAAAGCAGAAGATAATCATAAATCCTTATTTGACTACATAAGACAATTAAAAATAACACACCCATTCCAGCCCTAAAGGCATTAATATACATTCAGTGTTAAATTTACACACACACAAAAAAAAACAATCACTGAAGTTCCACAAATTCTAGAGTCTCATTCTCCCCATGATTATTATGGAACATGCTCAAACTGCACTCACTAATGCTAAAAATACCACCTGTATGTGCCCCGACCATATACCAGATTGTTTTAAAGTGCCAAATACACCTTATTTGAATCACTCTTACACTGTTCAGATTACACATAGCCAAAAGGTATGTTCTGGAGGTATGGAAAATGATTATCTTTACACTCCATAAGGAGGTCCCACCCTTGAATCATAGTAATTACAGAACTATCAACCTATTTTTCAAAGCCACAGAAAGGATAGTTGTGTAATATCTTACCATAACAGATGTCCTACTTCTCACTGTTGCAGTATTCTTTAGACTTGGGATATCCTTCAGAGGATAGCCTAAGATCCGGCCAGAATACCAAAGCCTTTACACCTTCCCACCACTGTACGTCAGATGTATGTCCTGTGCACAAGGTGTAAGGTACATGTGACATACAGATGCCTAATCCTCAGAACTGAAGTACCCCAGGAGAACTACAGCAATCCCAGATAAACATGCCAATCCAGTAAGAGAAACAGAAGTAGATAAGGATATAAGAGATACCTCCTTGGCCAGCAGTATGGCAACACAAAAAGAAAAGGGGGTAGGAGGGAGGGACTGAATACTGCAACAATGAAAAGTTGGATATCTACAATTAGATTAAGATTATACACAACTGTACTATGTCTTTCCTTATCACCACTGCAGTATTCTTTATACTTGGGAAAGTACAAAGACTACTGCAAAGTATGGAAGGAAGAAGGCAACAAACAAAGGAAGGCTAGCCCTGGCAAATCCTGCCCTGAAAATGACATCCAACTTAAGTTTGGTATGAGTGTAGACATAAGACCAAATAGTAGCTTCTAAGATGGCTCTAGTATCCAGAGGGTGGCCTAATGGTTAAGGTGTTTGCCTTACAAACACAAGGTTCAGGGTTTGAGTCTCACAAGGGATAATTGGCTAGGCTTAAAATGCCTCACAAGGGCAGTTAGCCTAGTACTAATCTATGGTTGGGTGGGTGGCCTAATGGTTAAGGTGTCTGCCTTACAAACACAAGGTGCAGGGTTTGAGTCTCACAAGGGATAACTGGCTAGGCTTAAAATGGCTCGCAAGGGCAGTTAGCTTAGAACTAACCTATGACCCTTGGAAAAAGCACCATTTACAGGTTTGCCTGTGTCTATTAGAGACATAGGTACCAACCAGGGATGAATTTTCTGCAGTGCCCGCACTATGGCTAGACATTTCTTTTCTACAGCTGCGTAGCATTCCTCCTTGTTTTGGAGATTATGACTGAGATGAACCACTGGGTGCTCTTCTCCCTCTTAGGAGACCTGGCTAAGTACAGCCCCCACCCTATGGTTTGAAGCCTACACCTGCACAACAAATTCTTTGCTATAATTTGGACTGGCTAACACAGGCGGTACTCCCAAAGCTCCTATAAGCTTCTGGAATGCCTGCTCACATGCTGGGTTCCACACTACCTTATCTGGCTGTTTTCCTTGTCAGGTCAGTAAGGGGAGCAGCTATGGTACTATAACTGGAGAACAGCTTTCTATAGTACCCTGCTGTCCCTAAGAATGCCCTCATCTGCTTTTTGGTAACAGCGGCAGGTCATACCTGAATGACTTCCACTTTGGCAGGTTCTGACCTTATCTTACCATTTCCCAACTCTATGCCCCAGGTAGGAGACCTCTGCCATACTCACCTGACATTTCTTAGGCTTAATGGTTAACCCTGCCCTCTGTAGTCTACCCTGCACCTCCCCGACATGCTGAAGGTGCTCTTGCCAGGAATAGCTATAGATGGCAATATCATCTAGGTAAGCAAGGGCAAAATTTCCTGCTCCTACTAGGATATGATCTACCAGCCTCTGGAAAGTCACAGGGGCATTTTTCATCCCAAAGATCATCTTTGTGAACTCATAAAAGCCAAAAGGAGTCAAAAAGGCTGACCTCTCTCTAGCACTGGGAGTCAAAGGCACCTGCCAGTAACCCTTGTTAAGATCAATATTGGTAAGATACTTAGTCCCTCCCAGCTGCTCTATGGCTTCATCTGTCCTAGGCATGGGGTAAGCATCTGTCTCTGTGTGACTATTTAATTTCCTGTAGTCCACAAAGAACCTGGTGCTGCCATCCTTCTTTGGTACCAGCACCACTAGGGAGGCCCAGGTGCTGGTGGACTCCGGAATTACACCTAGCTACACATTTCCTGTATCTCCTCTCTCAGAGATTGTTTTGACTCTTTCAGGCACCTTATAAGGGGCCTGGCTTAATAGGCCATTGGGGTCATGTATCCACATGGTGCTGCACCAGGTGGGTGCACCCTGGTTTCCCAGTGAACATGTCCACAAACTCCTGTAACACTGCTCAGGTTTCTAGAACCTGGGTAGAGGATAGCTGCTGGGACATTGTTACCACTTCCAATGAGGTGTCAGTCCGAGCCTCACTGAGGAAATCAGTCATCAGATCTCCCTCAGACTCCTCCTGCCATCCATAGCAAATACTCAACACAAAGGCCTTCCTATCAAAGTAAGGCTTCATCATGTTAACATGGTACAATTTCTGCCCCTACCTCTTGCCTAGCAATTCTACCATGTAGTCAACATCACTGACCTTCCTTACTACCTTGGCTGCCTACAGCTTGTTGTGGGTGTGACAGGAGTGAGAATCATTACCTGCTGCCCTACAGCATACTCTCTAGCTCGAGCATTCCTATCATACCAGACCTTTTTCTGATGTTGGGCTTTTGCCAGGTTCCCCTGAGCCACGCCCATGAGTTCCATCAGTCTTGTCCTGAGATTTAGGACATATGCCACAACAGACTCCTTTTAGGATTCACAATTACCCTCCCACTCATCTTGAATCAAATTTAGAAGTCCCCTCACCCTATGCCCATACAACAACTCATAGGGTGAAAAACCTGTGGATTCCTGAGGCACCTCTCTGTAAGCAAACAGATGGGGCAAATATTTGTCCCACTCCCTCTTAAACTGGTCTGCAAATGCCCGTAGTATCATCTTGAGTGTAATGTTTAACCTCTCAACAAGACCACTAGTCTGAGGATGGTAGGGAGTGGTCTTTAAGTGTTTCACCCCACAGTACTTCCACAGCCAAGCACAGCAGGTCTGACATGAAATTGGCACCTCTGTCAGTCAGTATTTCTTTTGGAAAACCTACCCTGATGAAAATCTTTAACAAAGCATTTGCCACCTTTTCTGCCTCAATGGAGGATAGGGCCACCACCTCAGGGTATCTTGTAGCATAATCTACTTCCACTAGGATATAATTTTTCCCTGTGGATCTTGGGGTGCTCAGAGGCTCCACAATATCCACAGCTACCCTTTGAAATGGCTCCTCAATCACAGGCAAAGACACAAAAGGAGCTTTCACCTTGTTTTCTGCCTTGACTAACTTTTGGCACTGCTCACAGGTCCTGCAGTATCCTGTTACATCTCTGGAAATCCCAGGCCAATAAAAGTTCTGCATAATATGTCTCTTTGTACATTTTATGCCCATATGACCTGCAAAATGAATCTCATGTGCTATGGCTAAAGTGCCAGATGTTAGGCTCTGGGCACTACCAACTGCTGCGTTCTCTCACTCTCTAGCCCTCCCTCAGGAGTCCACTCTCTATATAGTAACCCTTTGTTCCAATATACAGATTCCCCCTTCCCTTGAGAATCAGGTCCCTCACTAGCTACCTTTCTCAGGCCTTGTTATGTAGGGTCTTGAGAGCTAAGCCTGTCTCAGTTCTCTCTTTGTAACCCTTCCCAGCTCCCCTTCCACAGGAAGTCTGGCATCCTCTGCAGTGGTGTCTCACTGTCAGCCTGGGTACTACTACTACTCACCTCTGCCCTTGCAGTCATTCTGTCCAAGGGAACATCAGCTCACCTTCAGTCTTACTGCTACAGTGTAGCTCGCTCCCTGAAATAACCACCTCATCAGTCCTGGCTACAAGTGTGCAGTCTGTCTGGGTCTCCCCCAGGCTACCAGACCCACATGCTTGTCTCCAAGCCTGAGTGTGTGTAACTGCATGAACACACGGCACTGCATTATCAGAATCACTCCCTTTCAGGACATCTGCAGGGATATCCTCAAACATACCTATTGCTGGCTTCCTTTTCCACCCTCCTAGTCAAGGTGAACCCTAGCCAAAGCTATTTAGAATGAGGTCCCCCCTAAAGCTCTGACTGGAGTAGACTGCCCAAGCAAGTAGTGCTCCTCTGTAACCATTGCAGGCTTCACAATGGTTAGGTTGGAGGCTCTGTTTCTCTTAGCAGTGGCCTCCTTCCCATCCACTAAGATAGGATATAACCTCTTGTGGTAGTTTGGTACCCTTGTTGTCTCAAGACAACTAACTGCTTGCATTTTGTCATTCCCACTTACTGGCTCTCCCACCTTTTGTTCCCCAACTTGCCTCTGTGGACATCTATATGCTACATGGCCCAACTGTTTGCATTTAAAGCATTTAACTCTTGGTCCTGAAGGAGTACCTGGACTAGTGGCTTCCCCTGTTACTGCCGGACTCTGTTGGGGCAGTCTGGGTTGCCCACCATGGGTTCCCTTAGACCCATGAGCAGCACTGGGTGCCCCTTTCCTGTGCAGTGATGCCCTGCTTGCTAGGTATAGGTCTCTTTCTTCCCCAACACATTTGCAATATTACCAAACAATTCTCCAAAATAACTCCGGTAACACGAAAAGCACAATGGGGCTGGAAATGCGTAAGAATGCACCGCAGTAACACTTTGTCCAAAAGAAATTCCAATGGTTTATTAACGAGTGATTTCTTAAAACAAAAAGTACATGAGCGCTTTCGTTTGGCCTCTGCCAAACTTTTTCAAAAACATTTAACAGTCAACTTCCTGTTACCTATATAGAGGTAACCCTTTCATTATTCAATTACAACACATCAACTAATTAAAATTTTTTAAAATTCTAAAACAAACTAAATATTCTCTTGTTGTCAACAGAAAAAAGGAGGAAAACGTGCCTTGTCTATTAGCTAACCAGATTCTTATGTCCTCAGGCAAAGTGTTAAGGGCTTGTTCCCTCATGAAAAGGTCTGCCAGCCCTGCAAAAGTGGTGACATGACATCCACTCATCCACCTATGAAAAGAAGTGCTTAGTTCAGCAATAAACTCACACACACTTTCATCTGCCTTGTGTTTATGATTGTGAAACTTTTCCTTATAAGCTTCAAGTGTTAACTTAAAACATTCTAGCAAACAGTTTTTTCACAATATTATAATTTAAACAATTAGTATCAGTTTAGAAATAATAGTTACAGCTTTACCATTGAGTAAGGGGTTCAGCAACTGTACCCAGAGCCCTTGGTCAACATTATACTGTTTACATACCCTCTCAAACATATCCATGAAACTATCAAAATTATCTCCTTCTGTAAATTGTGGAAGAAATTTACTGACCTTTGTTGCTTCTGGGGTTCAGTTACTCCATTACCTCCATCACTCTGGTGAAGAGTCAGCATCTCCTTTTCATGTTGCCTCTGCCTCCCCTTCTCCTCAGCCTCCAGCCATCGCAGTTTCTCATTTTCCTCAGCCTCAAGACGTCTCAGTTTCTTTGCTGCTTCTATTTCCAAATGCTTGGCCTCCAGCTCAAGTCTCTAACTCCAGAGGTATTTTTAAGTCCTCTGTGGAAAGGTTGAGCTGTCCATTTTCTGGCAGTTGTACATCACCACAGCCAGTCTGATTTGTCCTCCTGGTTGCTGTTCTGTGATGTAGCTGTGACTAAAGCTGCAATCATGTCTGATTTAGTCAAGTTGGCATGCATCAGTACTTTAGCCTGGCACATTTCAGCCAAATGGCTCCTTGTCAGCTTGCCATACTCCTCTGTTGACATGCTTGCCTGTTTTCCCTGACTAGCTAACAAAAAAAAAAATAAATAAAAAATAAAACAATTGTGATATGAACTCTGAATGTTCACTGCGTGGCTGACAGAGTACAAACACCTTCAGTGACCACTGTACACCAGCTACAGGAATTCAATATCCAGACCACTACAAGCCAATTAATATGAGATGTGGCTATTTCGCCACTGTCAACCAATTAATATGTGATGTGTATATCCCACCACTGCCAACCAATTAATATGTGATTCCCTGCACTGGCCCAGCAATCAAGGAGCTTCAATCCTCACCAATGGCAACAGTGAGGAACATACACAATGGGAGGATGACAGGGTAAATTGTACTTTACTGTGTGTGTACTTAAGAGAACAGTCAGTCTGGGGCTGGTTTCTCCCTCTTTCTCCAAATTCCCAATAAGACTCCTCACTGTCACAGCTATAGGGTTGAGATCTCAGCCGTGTGGCCAAGGTAAGGCCTCCAGCACCCTCTCTGTCCCTGTCCAAGTAACTGACACACACACTTTGAGATTTTATTTATATACAAACACACACACACACCTGGGGAATGCTGGCACAGGTTTACTAGCTATGCCCCCTTCTGCCCAGACTATAAGGTAGTATCAGCTGCCACCAACCACCCTACTTATCAGCTACTATAAGGCCCTTACAAAGGGTGTCTGAGCCTACTGTGTAATGTTATTATTATCCAAACGGTAGTTTTGACCAAGATTTGCAAGGCTATTTAGGAGTGTCCTGTACTGTGTCACCAAATACATATGCAAGTCCTCTAAGAGCTTAAATATGTCTCACAAATATCAACCACACATATAGGTTTACATATATTTAATAATGAATAATAAAAGAACAAGACAATACCCAGAAAACAGTTATTTCAGAGCTCAAAATCACAGGAAATATTTTAAAACAACATTGCAGGACAGTCTCAAATAAATACAGAAAACATCTAAACTTATCTTTACTATATTCCTATCTATATCTAAGAGAAATTACTTTTCCCTAGTTACTTACTATTAGCAAGGCAAGTGCAGATGATGATGATGACGGATGTTTCCAGGTCAAAGACAAAATACAAAATGCATAGTCTCTCTCTGACAGAGTTCTTAAATTACTATCGAACATTACTGCTGGGTTAGCTTGGATGGTATCACTCTGTCACTTGACTTCAGTTCCCAGGCTAAACAGATACTAAGAGAATTTTAACATATCTGTGTGAGAAGTACATATCTCTCAGAAGTTTGCAGTACTGTTTAGCTGCTAGGAAGTCATAAAGCAATCAAACACTTTACATTTTAAACCTAATAATTACTTTTCTTTTCAGAAAAAAAGAAAATAAACTTCTAGCTCTAGACATTCTGTCTCCTTACTGCAGTAGCTAACTTTTATAGCACATCATAAAGCACTTAATTTCAACTTATTTTCTTGAAGTTTTCTAAGTTAATCTTCTATGTTCCATCAGGGTATGCTGTGGTTACAACACTATATGCACCTTGTAAAACCAATATACCAAACTAATATTATTAGGATGGAAGTTTGTCATTGGAAGATGCAATTGCTGAATTAATTAATTAAGTATATTTAAATGGGATTTTCAAATGTAATGTTTTGTATTCTGATGAAGTCTCACTTCAGGAGATGAAAGCGCTTAATACTATAATTTTATTAAAATAGTCTTATATTGTGACATAACACTTTTTCCTTTAATATCTATGCTGTGGTTACATTCTTGAAGCTCAGTACATAACATACAGTTCTGTATAAATCACATCAATAGTCACAAATAACAGTGAATTATTTACAAAATTTCAGATAGCTGGGCTGGCAGTGTGACACCCTGTATGCCAGGCACAGATCTTCCCCTCAATAGCCTGTAGGAGACAGAATACAGAGATAGGGCATTTAGGCAGTTTGCATAGGACGTTTTACTTATACCCTGTATTCTTTTAGTGAGAAACCTTTGTGGACATTCCAGTTGTTGGATATGCCTGGTTAAGTACATACCAAAGGGGGCACTGTACTCAATGATAGTTGTGATGAATGCCAAATACACTGGAACAGTGACTTTTTGGGACCTGGATGCCATAACTTTGTTTATAAGATGTGCAACATAAAATGCTTTCCTCACTACTGTAGACACACGATGGTCTAAGGCTAGATTACTCCCTGTGTGTACCTGAGTCCCTGACTACTGGGTCAACTCTAAGGGGTGTGTTATCAATATGATAGTTATCAGGGGTAGATAACTTCCCCCAAGGATACTATTATGCATTTCTTGGAATTTTGTTTTAGTCCATGGCTCTGACACCAGCTATTTGTCTGTGTCAGCCTTCCTGGAGAGCATTTGGGATGATGTGGGATTCAATGACCGCTCCTAATTTGAAATCATCTGCAAATTTACTCATCCAGAGAACATTGATATTGGTCTTGACTTCAGAGACATAAAAGCCAAACACAAGCAGCACAGGGACCAATCACTGAGGGGCTCCACTTGTGACTGTCCTCTTTGTAGAGGTGGACTCCCCAATTCTAACTTCTTGGGTCTGTCTGTAAGCCAGTTGGCTATCCACCTGGTGACATACAGGTTTGTAATTAATCTCTTGTGTTTGCCAACAATACCAGAGTGTGGTATTGTGTCAAATGTGTTGGCCAGGTCAAGGTAGGCAGTGTGAAATATTCTGCCCTCAAACATTGCTTTGGTGACCTTCTCAAAGAAGTTCACCAGGTTGAGTAGGCATGACCTGCCCTTGATGAAACCAAACTGGGATGGGTCCAGTGTCTGGAGGTTTACTATATCATTATTGATCATTTCCTTGATAATTATTTTCATGGCTTTGCATTTATGACTAGTGAGACTTATGGGCCTGTAGTTTTCAGGGTCTGTAGATGGCCCACCTTTGTGCAGAGGGATGAGTGTTGCTGTTCTCCATTCATGAGGTGTGAAGCCTGTTTGGAGGCTACAGTTAAACAGCAATTCCAGAGGGTCTGACAGGCCATGTTTCATGCTATTTAGACTGCATCCTGGGATATTGTCTGAGCTCACTGATGCAGTGTTCTTGGCCTTAGAGACAGCATTAAGGACCTGTTCCCTAGTGATATCAGGAGGAGTTATATTTGATATTTCCTAAGAGAAGGTGGAGGAGGAGAGAAGGGTAAAGTTGGAGCTTAATTTGTCATCCAGTAGGTTTGCTATATCTTCTGGCTCAGTATAGATGGCTCCATTTAAAATGAGCACAAAACTGTGTATTGCCTTTGAGATTGTGGACACAGCTGAAGAATGCCTTGTGCTTGTCCTTGGCCTGGGAGACAAAATTTACCTAAAATATGGCTTTGGTAGACTTTATTTGTCCTCTGAGTTATTTGTTTAGTTTGATGAGAGTGCTTTTATCCTGCTGGGTGCTGCACCTCCTAATTTTTGCTAAGATTTTCTTCCTTCTGTTATACAGCCTATTGTTTTTTTGCGATTCCACCAGGGTGGCTTGTTTTTTTTTTTTTTTTTTTTTTTTTTTTTTGAGTTAGTTCTGTGCTTTTTCCCGGTGGACACAGCTGCCTCTATGGAGCTATAACATTCTTGTATAGGGTTTATGTGAACAGTTTTGCATGGGCAGCAGTGTTCTCAGGGTTTATGGGAGCTTGACATTTTGCCAGGTTATCACTTAATAGCAGGAAGTTAGCTTTATAGTAGTTCCAGAATATTCCAGGGTTAGCTGGAGGTCCAGGTTTTATTTTTACTTCAAAGGAGACTATTTTGTGGTCTGACTTTGCCAGGCAAGACACATTAAGGGATGTGCAGCACTTTCCCATATTAATGAGTACTAGATCCAGTATGGTTGCACCCCTCATTGGTGTACTGGCAATTTGGTCCAGGGAGTTTGTGTTTACAAAATCCAGGAATCTTTGTGCCTGTAAGCTTGGTGTGATACAGGATTCCCAGTTAATAGTGGGATAATTAAAGTCGCTCATGAATATGGTATCGGGCTGGATGGTGAGTGTTACCAATAAGTTTAAATACATAGTATGGGTTTCCTGGGTCAGACGGGGACCTATAGCTTATAAGGAAGTGGTATTGGATTTTGCCTGTTGTTATCTGAAAATGGAGTAGCTCAAGTGCATTGTGCTGTTTGACCAGCCTTGAGGTATATTTATTTTTTATGAAAATCGAAACACCTCCACCTTTACTCCCTATCTGTGTAGTAGCTGGTCTAAATGTGTGGAAGGCACTGTAATCTTCCACTGTCGTTGTGCTCTCCGTGGCTTTAAACCATGTCTCAGTTACCACACAGATATTACCATTCTCTAAGATGAAGAGAGCTTCTAGGGAATGGAGTTTTTGTTTACACTCCTAATACTGATCAGTAATATCTTTAGATTTTCTTGGTTTTGATTTGCTATTTCTGAAGTGCTTTCAGTTTGGCATTGCCTAGAAAAGGCACTATGAGGGAAGACAATGTTTTAGCTAATATTCGAAAGCCTTGAGGGGAGAGGTGCAGACCATCCCTGGCAAAGCAGCATGGTCTGTTGACCATCTCTTTCCATGCTGACAAATACTGCAGCCCCTTAGAAAGGCACCAGAAATTAAGCCACTTATTAAAGTCAGTCATCTTTTGTTCATATTGTGGCATCATCCTTGGAGAGAGTAAAATGCTGCTCAGTGCTAGGCTCATACCAGCCTGGGACATAATTCTGAGAGCTCCATAATGTCTCTCTTTATATAGTCTAGGGAGGTACATCTCAGGTCATTTAATCCCCACGTGGACTATGACTGAATCATACTGGTACTTGTAGTCCAATGACCTGAGTGCATGCTTAATGTGGTGGATCCTACCCCCTGATAAGCAACTGATGGTGACTTTCTCCATACTCGCCCAGGTGAGAGGGACATAAGTGCGCCTCATGATGGTGTCACCAATGACCAGAATGTTGCATTGTGTGGGTGGCTTGCCTTATGCGCTTAGAAGTAGAGGCTCCATGAGATGTGGCTGTATGTGTTGACGTGGGTGTTGTTTGAAAGAGTGCATTCGGGGCTGCTGAGGGTATTTGTTATGTGTACTTTGTCTAGGTCATCTTTGGAGTCTAGAAAGGTTACATTTAAGTGCCTCATCATATGCGGGTCTGTATGTTTCCTTTGAATTGTGTGTGATGGGTGTAGTGTGTGACGTCTATATTACAACATTAAAGTTTTAGTTAATCGAATAACTAGAGCTCGATCATGTAATATTGACAGCTAAAATTGTTGAACGGCCAATTCAACCAAGGGAAACACTTCCCTTGGCTGAATAAAAAAAAAAAACTTTACATCCGAAATCAAGTGGGGGGGGGGCTTCACCCCACACCCCTGTGATGTGGGGGGCTGTGCCCCTCAAACACCCCCTACCTAAATATATCAACTCTGAGATCACTCCAAATTGGAGAAACAGGTATACTCCACAGAACGGCCAAGGTTCGACAATTTACGGTTTCGATATTACAAGTTCGAGCTTTACTTATTCGATTAAGTAAAGCTTCGATCTTGTAATATAGACCCAGTGTGTGTACTACTGACAACCTTATTGACATTAGGAGTACTTTTATGTGAGAGCTTTGCCTCCAGTGACATTGTGTAAATACATCTCTCACATACCATATTCGTTTGTTTGAGAATTAACTGGTTGCCAGTAAACATGAGGCAATTTTTGCATTGCCTCAGATGTCCATATCCTCCATGCTGGTAACAGAGATAGTGGGAAAGTTCATATCCATGGCAACAGACCCTTTTTTTAATTACGAAAATAATCTGCAGGCAATAACAGGTAAGACTTCCACGAACAAACCTTTAATGTTGGAACAGATAACGTAAGCGCTTTCGTTTTGGTTCAGTGACCAAAACTTCAGACAGTTTCAAAAGTTACACAACCACTAGTTTAAATAATACCAAGTAAATCACATGAGCAATTCACAAATTCAAACATCTCCTAACAATTCACATTTAAAATAACAGTAACATACTTACATGACAGGGAATAAATATATCCCTCAATAAAAAACAAAAATCATATCTGCTACACATAAAAATATATAAAAATATATCACTATATTAAAATCACGCAGAAAGAATAATATTTTTATATATCACTGATACTACTGATCAAATAGAACAGGACCCTCGGGAGGGGGGGGGGGGCCTATTTCTTTAAAATTGGAGCTCCAGGAGTTGTGGCAAATAAGGCTGAATGCATATTGTCGGCCAGGCCTGAATAATGCATGCTATTTAGCATGCATTTTAAAGTTAAGAAGCTTGCAAAGATAGTTATCATACTGCACTGTTTATGTTTTATTATTTTTTTCCATCTTTTCCAAGTTTAACTCTTTAAAGCACATATATAAAAATATTATTCTTTGAGTGATTTTAATATAGTGATATATTTTTATATATTTTTATGTGTAGCAGATATGATTTTTGTTTTTTATTGGGGGATATATGCATTCCCTGTCATGTAACTATGTTACTGTTATTTTAAATTTGAATTGTTAGGGGACGTTTGAATTTGTTAATTGCTCATGTGATTTACTTGGTATTATTTAAACTAGTGGTTGTGTAACTTTTGAAACTGTCTGATGAAGTTTTGGTCACTGAATCAAAACGAAAGCGCTTACATTATCTGTTCCAACATTAAAGGTTTGTTCGTGAAAGTCTTGCATGTTGCTTGCAGATTCTTTTCTTTTTGGAAGTTTCTTTGTGGAGTTACCAGTTTGTTCTTTTTTTTTTTATTAATTAGACAGTTGGAGTGAGAATATAAAGCAAAGTTAGGAGTATTCGGTTTGCAACTCTTGGGACAGTGCTTGTCACTAAAACCTAGTTGTCCTGTGTGCAACTACATATTGGTGAAATTTCAATCATGCTTTTACATGAAAAATCTCTAAAATTGATGTGATCTGACAACTGCTGGTGGGACCAAAGACCCTGAACTGTGAGACTGTTAGAGGGAGCTCCCAACCTTGATCAGAAATATTCCTGTACTGCTCTTGAGTAGAAGAACCTGAAAAAAGACCTGGATTTAGAGAGGTCTGCTGAATCCATGAGCAGAATTCAAGTTTGAGACATGGTAAAAGAGGGACTGGAAACTCCAAAGGTTGGCAGTCCTGGAGCCCAAGTCTTGAGATACCACAGAAATTTTCTCATGTAGAGTATGGCAAAAGGAACCATGGGAATGGTAGATGCCATGAACCCCAGGGTTCAGAGAAATTCCCTTGCAGGACGAACTGGAAGAGGAAGAAACTCGAAATAAGCAGTAAAAGAGGTCCCTAGGAGGCAGAAAAGCCAATATTGGAATGGCCTGAATTCTGCAACCCAAACACATTTGGTTCTGACGGACAATAAACACTTTTTTTTTTGAGACTGACAGGGAATCCACACTGTGCAGATGTATAATGAAGTGTAGATTCTTAAGCAGAAGCTGCTGACAAAGCACTTGAATCAAAAGGTTGCCCAGATAAGGGAATATTTGGATTCCCTGAAGTCTACAGAAAGCTACCACGGGGTCATACATTTGGTAAACACTCTTAGAGTTGGAGAAAGACAAAAAGGCAAGCAAAAAAAATTAAAACGCGAGGAAGAAACAGAGAAGCAAAAGAGGGAAAAGGCTCTGAAGAGACAACATCCTGAAGGAAGGGACCTAGAGAAAGGTGTTGAGATAGGACAGGTCTAGAATGGACCTCCACAGCCCTCATTCCTGGGAACCAGAAACATTCTTGAATAAAACCCTGTTCCCAGCTGAGACAAGGGAAGAAGTAACATAGTTCTCTGTTCCACCTGATCCTGCAGGACCAGAGAAATATGAGGAAGCTGGCAAGACAGAGGCTTAGGAAGACCAGAAAAATAGGATGGTAATTCCAAGCCATAAAATAACTGTGTCGGATGATGGGGAGAACCCAGGTGACTGACTCTGTAGTTATCTGTTGTCAAACAGGGAAGGAAAAGATTAGCCTAAGGAACAAAGGAATCTGGTCAAGTGGGAAGGGAGGCAGACAGAGCAAGATTTATCAGGAAAAGGTTTTTGGCCTCTGGAATTCTGACAGGATTTATCTGAAAAATTTTAGAAGCCAGCTTACTTCCAGCATGTTGTCTAGGCTGCCTATGGACAAAAGAAGATTTCTAAGGGCAGTTCCTCTATAACTTAGGAACAGACGAAACAAAAATTTGTTTTAGATCCTGCATAACCTCATTTTTCTCCTGCAGGGTTTTAAACAATTAAGCAGCAGCCATACCAAAAAAGATTCTGGTTGCCTAAGGGAGAATCTCAAAGGTTGGTGTTAATGTCCTCAGGTAAAGCTTGCATACACAACCAGGAATTATCTCAAGGCAGACTCAGATGTAGCTGCCCTAGAGAAGGCATCACCTGCATCCAGGAGTGGCCTTAGATCAACTGGTGCCCTAAGCAAAAGGGCTCCATGGCACCCCCCACCACACCACCTGGTGCCCCCATCCTGGTCTACCTACACCAAATAAATACTGGAAAAGTGCCCTTAATAGAGCAGCGCCCTAGGCGGCCACCTAGTTGGCCTATGCCTAAGGCCGGCCATGCCTGCATCACAACTGCATTTAATGGAATGGCAAGCTACCCGAGAGGCAGAACTCAAAAGAGAGTGAGAAGTCATTGTCCAAATCAGGCCTGTCAGTCAAAATTCCCCCTACTGGGACAGAACAGACAGGACATACTTAGTTGTGTGGGTCTGCAATTAATGGCCCTAAAACCAAAGTAGCAGAAGTATAAATTTTTTTCTCACATCTCCATAGCACAGCTATCCTTATCAGAAGGCAGAAGCTTGGAAGACAAAAGCAGTTTGGATGGCTTATCTGTGGACACAATCAGCAGGATCAGATGACAGACTCTTACACAAATATTTATGATCCGCAGGTACTTTATAAAATCCGTCTTGTTTATAAGGTTGAAAGTCAGGAGACTAAGAAGATGCTGTAAAGGTGTCCAACAGGGCAGCTAAGATTAGAGGAACTGCTTAAGGTCTAGGTGAGACCATTTGTAAGAGTTCATAATACTTCTTTTGAACCTCTGATATTTGGGAACAATCCCATTTAAAATGTTCCATTATATGGACCACTGTATCTCCAAAGGGTAATTTCTCAAAAAGGAGAGTCGGGACAATCTTCTTCATCAGAACCCAAAATCAAAGGAGAGTATATTTGTGAAGAATATGCTAATGATTTTTCACCACAGTCCAACTCATCAGAAGAGTCTGAATCTTTAGGTCTCTTAAATGGGGTGGATGACCAGGAAACAATAGAGACAGACAATCTGGGGGGGGGGGGTCAGAGCCATGTGGGCAATAAACAACCCTTTAGTAAAGTCCTACCACTCTTTGCAAGGATCCTTGGCTACAGTATCCATGTTTGGTTTTCCGTTTCTTTTTTAAAGGAACAGCTGCCTTGACAAATATAGGAGGTTCGGACCTCTGTCTGGATTCAATGAGGGTACCAGGCACCCTTCCCCAACTAAAATCTGGGGTATCCCCCTAGGCCATTCAGATATAATCAGCATGGTTACCCCCCTGCATCTGTATCAGATGCATGCACAGCCTCGGCAGACACCTGAGTAGGCAGCTCTGAGTTGCCTCCATCTGGGATGTGTCAGACAGAACTGGTGTCAGCATCAGCATCAGCTATTTCTCGGATTCTTCATCCAACCAGAGGGAAACAGCTGGTGAATGCTGGACAGCTGCAGATTCAATATGTGCTTTTTTAGCTTTTTTCATAACAGGCAACTGAACTTTGGGGTAAGAAGATTTGGCCATGTTGTTCTAGGTCAGTAACTTCAGATGATGGTTTTCCAGATAAATAGAAAGGGGAGAGAAATGGCTCTGGAGTGTCTTAGGGACAAATGCCTGACAGATGTCACACAGAATATGATTGTGTGAAGCATCTAAACAAAAGAAAAAAAACTTCTGTCTTTATAGGAAATCTGCAACCCACACTCACATTTCCCCTTCCAGGATGGCATGAAAATAATCAAAAAGGAAGGAATCCCAATGGACCACTTACCTTTAGAAAGCATGCTAGAAGAACCAGCTTAGTAAAGAGACCTAATTCAGAAGTAGTGCTTTAACTGTGAGCAAAGAGTTCTGAGGATTAGACATCTGTCCATCACATACATACCGGGTATGTGCATAGAGCACATGTCTGATGTATGACACCAGGAAGGTGTAAAGGTTTTGGTGTGCTGGACAGATGTCAAGCTATTCTCAGCAGGAAATCCCAAGTATAAAGAAAACTGAAACAGTGATAAGGAAGGACATCAAATTATATCTGACTTCATAAGCTCTGATATAAAAAAAAATCTTGCTTTAGACCTGAAGCATTATGGTTATGTCAAAGGGAGATAATGTCTACTTTATTTAGTGAACTGTTTTGACAGAATCACTAAAGCTGTAGAAAGTTGATATGCAGTTCAGTGTACCTGGATCTGGCTAAGGCCTTTAATGCCATTTCCCATGCAAGAATTGTACATAGGCTTAAAAGACTAAATGTAGATCCTTACTGTTGTAGCAAACTGGCTGACAGAAACCACTAAGTAGCAAGTGCCATGTCAGGAAGCAAAAAGGTGACTACTGAAGTTCTGAGTACTGATACTCTATGTTTGGAAACTACTTTTCAGGTCTCCAAACAACTAATGCGGATATATGGCTTGTGAATTTTACTGAAGACTGGTAGCAGGGTACTGTTGTTCACCCAGCATTTGATAAAGTTACTACAGCAAGGACTGAACCAATTAAATCAATGTGCATTATAAATGGGATTGTATTAAATGCAAAGTAGTACAGCAATATTACCTTTGGAAAATAAATTTCAACAGCAGCTTGCAGTATAAATAGCAACACTCCAGACTGATATGGTTGCCAGGGATCTTGGTACCTTTGCAGACAAATTCCCATCCCTTGACTACCATGTTGCAACTTTAGTTAGAAAATCCTTTTATTTATCCCAATTAATAAATAAAGGTATCAACATTTTTCTACTGGGGAGGTTGAGAGGAAGGTGCTTCAGTCCTTTTCAGTTCTTCCCATAGCTGTACTTCAACCACTTTCTTAGATATGCAGATTTCCAAGGACACCAACAATAACAGAATCACCACTGATCTATTCAGAAAACCAACGAGGGTTAACTTATTACTCCACAGTAAAAGTCTACATCCTACAAAAACTAAGTATAATGTAGTGAAGTCCCAAGGCTATAGATTAGCTCGAATTACCACAGAGATGGAACCATTTTTGAGAAACCTGAACAACTTAGAGAATGATTTTCTAGTGAGAGGCTATGAAAGTCAGATGTTAAAAAACATCCTGGAACCCATTATATAACCGAAAAGGACTGAAACACCTTCACTCAGCCTCCCCAGTAGAAAAATGTTACGTAGTTCAACAGAGAATAACAAATGCAAAAATAGCTGCATCCGGACATGCACTTTGGATTATCACAGTATCAAAAAACATTATTGAAGAAAACTGGGACATTGTCACAGGAAACCCTTTTCTGATTAACATCTTAGGTGAAACCCCATCATTTGTTCATAGGAAGGCCAGGAACATTAGAAGTTTTGTTGAATTTAAACCTAGACCATGCGAGAAAAGCACTAAAAGATGTGAAACTAATTGTACATTTTGTATATTTATACAGCAAGGTGATAGTTTTTATTGCCCTTATTTAAAGAAGACCATTAAAACCAGTGCAGGGGGTGACTGTAACACTAAAAAAGTAATTTACAGGGCACAGTGTAATGAATGTGATGCATTCTATGTGGGCAAGACTGTAAATAAACTCAAGTGTAGGATTTCATGTCATCTGTCAGAAATCTGCTCTGGATGTAAAAATACTGCATTAGCCAAACACCTTTCCCTTCATAAAATACACACAGGTTTTAAGTTCCAGATCCTGGATCGCATAGACATGGGTGATCTTGAAGGAGACATCCCAAATATTCTGGAGAAACATGAACTCATGTGGCAATTAAAGCTGAACTCTTTTAGGAAGCCTGGACTAAACTACTACTGTTCAATTAAAAGTGCACTGGAACTTAGAAAATTACCACATTGTTTACATGACTAATTGCATTTTATTCTACAAATTGGTTTTAAATACCATTTTAAATCAGTTGAAATTTAAGTGTATATTTTGTTTCCATCATCATACATACATTTTTCTTATTTTTATTTTTTTCTGGTTCTTTTTTCCACTTTATTCAAAATGATGTGTAATAACAATTCTAACTAATTATACAATTATATAGGTTTTTAGGGTTCTTGTACACAGACCTGACGAAGTCTAGAAGGACGAAAGCGATCTTTGTTAACAATAGGTTATGAAAGAGATTGATTTTTACATGCAAAATGTATATGTATATATTTATATATATTTTTTGATTGCCAAATGAACTAAGGTTGATACATTTCCAGCCATGTAGTATATTGCCTTGGATAAAATCACAGACTTAATAATCTACTTAATCTTCTTCTTCTTTCGGCTTTTCCCAGTTAGGGGTCACCACAGCGGATCACCTGTCCGCTTATGATTGGCAGTGGAGTTTTACAGTGTCGAGTTGCCAGCCCGGCACCCAACCTTCCACAGAAGGCACACACATGCACGCATGCACTCCTAGGGCTAATTTAGAGTGTCTAATCCACCTACAGCATGTCCTTGGGATGTGGGAGGAAACCGGAGCACCCGGAGGAAACCCACATGACCACAGGGAGGACATGCAGACTCCGCACAGAAGGCACCCCAGCCGAGAATCGAAACGAAAAAACTCTTGCTGTGAGGCGACAACGCTAACCGCTGCACCACCGTGGCCATAATAATCTACTTAATAATTTGGTTAAATAAGAGGTACCACATCATTATAAATTTTATTTAAAGTACATAAGGGTTATATATTATTATGACAGCTACTTGGTAGGGCAGGACCAGCTCGAATGTCACACTGATGGGGGAAGGGATGTGAATTTAACATGTGTACCAATAACACTTTGTTTTACAGCACAATATACCACTCCCATGCCTGATAAAAAAAAAAAAAAAAATATATATATATATATATATATATATATATGTATATATATTTAGAAAGCTTGTGAGGAAATTATTACTCTATTTTTGTTTTACTTGGATCGCTTGTCTGTGTACTTAAAGGATTTTTGAGTGGAAACAGACTGCCTGCCTTGCTTGGATTACTTTCAAATACTTAGTAATGCTGTACAATTATATATTTTCTATTATACTTTTTGTTTTGTTTTGACTTAAGACGAGTTTACGTTTGCTACTTCTACTACTATTGTCTGATCTGATTAATATACAGTGATTAACTAGAAATATATGGACTGAAATTCTTCCACACAGACAAGTTTCTTTCCACACTGAAAATCTTCCACACACACAAGTTTCTTACACCGTTTTGTTTTTGGACCCACTGCACTTTAGTGGGTTGTTATGAGACTTCAGGTATACCACGGAGATTACTTGTTCTTTTATAATATTCAATACATCAAACACAGTTGGTGTACACTTTGATTTACATAGTTTAGTAATTGCTTTTTTGGCAGCCAACAGAATTAAATGTAATAAGGCTTTACTGTGTCTAGGGAAATCAGATCCTGTATCTCTGCTCAAAATAATCATTTCCTTACTTGCAGGTATTTGCTCACTCAATATTTCCAAATAGAGTATTCTTCAGGAAATTTTTAAAATGTGCCAACTCATTACACTCCCAAAACATATTTGCTCAGTTACCTCTTTCTACTCTATCACTCCAACTTTGTTATCTACCAGAGGAAAAAACTTTTAAATTGGCTTGCACTATAAAAATAACTATGCAAACACGTCCCAGCAAAGATCCTAAACCTTCACGACTTGGCTACATACTTGTGAAGACATGCACAAGTCTTCCCATTGTTTTCTTGCAAATTGCCTCTCCAGTCTTTCTTCCCACTATTTTCCAAACTCCTTTGACTGATTCTTATAGTTATCATGCAGTATTGTATATGCCCAACTAATTATTCCTTTTTAATACCTGCATTTTTTTTTTTTAGAGTCAACTAAAAACTCTACCAGAGCACATCTTTCACTTAGAATTGCCCTATCCATTTCTGTTTGCCTGTACTCTGAGATGAAGCCCTAGTAGGGAAGACAGTCTCAAGCCTGCAATCCAAATGTCTTCTTAGCTTCATCCCACTCTATTACCTTTCCTACTGCAGTTATTTGCTCCTAATATCTTGGTTCCTCTGCCAGGTTTCTCCAGTACATTCCAGCCACCACTTGGCTATTTTCTGTAGCCCTACTTGCAGTCATCCCTACTGGCAAAATCTCCTTTCTCCGTTCTTGTATTGGTGTAGTTCTTAGAATACTTTATGCTACTTTATGAATATAATATTCTGTATTATTATTCTCCTTAAGGATATGAATCAAAAATCCCACTCTCTCTGTATTTCTTGAACCCCCCCAGCTTTATCATCCCTTTCCACTCTGAATAACCTTCTGCTTGTGTTATGTATACAAGCCTTAACTGTGTAGCTCTAAAATATCCCTTCAAATCATCAAGTATACCTAAACCACCTTGTTCTATTGGAAGGATCAATGTATCCCACTTAACTCTTGCTCTCTTTCCCTTCAAGATAAATTCTTTAATTATTGTCTACAATATTTCTTCAGGTTGCTAAAAAGTATACTTGACCTGTATACAAGACTAAAGGGACTAACGTTTTTCATTGCTTGATCTTACTATCCCTATTCATAAATAACAGTTTCCAGTTTCTCAATTTTTGTATCATCCTTTGTTTAGTTTCTTCCCACATATCTTTAACTGCCATAACAGAACTCTAATCCATATTCCTACATACTTTATCTTATGTCTCCATCGATATGGATATTGCTGAACCAATTCCTGTGTGGGTACATAATTTACAAATACAGCCTTTGTTTTATCTTCATTCATTTTATATCCCAAAAGACTTGAAACTGCCTCAAAATGTTCCACAACACTGAGATGTCCTGTTGTTGGAAAGAAAAAAGTCCAAACAACGACGTTCGTCCTTAGAAAGGTTGTCTGAATCACCAGAAGAAGTTAAACTATTCTTAATGGTGTTAAATCTATAAATGTCATGGCAAACCATTTTATCAAAATAAGCTACCTTAGGATGAGATACAGGTATGTAGGTACTCTTTCTGGTTAAAGAAGGTCCCCCAATGACCAAATCAGTATGAGAACTTGTATCATCCCTAAATTGCATAGCCAAATTTAAACGTCTACAATAAAGTTTAACATCCTTAATCACTTCGGTTAGATTCATCCTACCAGTAGGGACAAATTTAATACCTTTGGAAAATAATTGAAACATATCAGGAGTGATGTTTATGTCGGTGTAATTGAAAACCAGAGTGAGAATGAATAATGTGTTTAACACAACCATCATTATTATTATAAGAATCAGATGTAGTCAATGCATCGCACGATGTAGCGTCTACATTTTGTTTAAAATCTACCACTTCCTGTTGTGTGACAACAGACGTGTCTTTGGGGCTGGAAAAAATCGCCCCCCCCTGAAAATTAGACTCATGATCAATATGTCTATTGTCTTGACTAAATCCAAAAGTTTTACCCGTATTTTTCCTACGTCGTTGTTTGGACTTTTTTCTTTCCAACTCTGAACTCCGTGTCATGAAGCCTGATAAGGGGGGGGGGGGGGTGGAGTTGTGGTGTATAAAAATGTGGACTATGTCAATGCTATGACTAAAATTGTTTTGGATTCTGGAAACTATGAAGTGGTTTCTCTCAATGAAATCCATGTAGGATATCGGAAAATTGATCTTGCTATTGAGGAATATTTGTTGGATAATAGAATTACTAAAGACATTTATGATTTTATTAAGGTCGATTTTCCAGTTTTAGCAACTATTTTTGGCATCCCCAAGGTCCACAAATGTGTATCCAACCCGCCTTTCAGGCCGATTGTATCTGGTAGTAAGTCCAAAACTTTCCCTATTGGTGTGGTCATAGATCGATGGACTAAACCTTTATATGAAAAGATTCCCCACCTTATCAAAGACTCCTGGTCTTTTTTAGGGAAATTATCTCCTGATTTGTGGAGTAAAGATTTGATTTTTTTGACTTTCGATGTTGTTGATTTATTTTCATGTATCCCGAGGGACACCAGATTGGAATATTTTGCAAACAGTCTTAGAACTATTTCTAGTTTCACTTGGGATCGAATCTGTGTTTTGGTCGACATGATGTCTTTGGTTTTGGATCATAACTTTATTTGCTTTGAAGGAGAATTTTACAGACAGATTAGAGGGGTGGCGATGGATGCCTCCTGTGCACCCATCTTCGCCAACCTTGTCATGTATGAGTGGGAGAAACAATTTCTCTTTTCTTGTAAATATTTTTCTAACATCTCCTTTTATAGTAGATATCTGGATGATTTGTTCATCCTATGGAACGGGCCTGTTAGTGAGATCCCAATCTTTATGGATTATATTAACAAAACTACGGATTTTTTGCGTTTTACCCACCAATTCTCCACTAGTGGAATTGCATATCTGGATACTTTTATTAGCCATTCTTGTAATGGTTTTGATTCTAGGATATACCGAAAAGATACATTTTCAAATAATTATTTGCATTTTTCAAGTGATCACCCAATCTTGCGACTTCCTCCATTCATAAGTCTAGAGTATGTGTTTTGACTTTCTCCCCCTATGTACAATATATAAAAAATATTACTTTTGAATGTTGGAGGTTGTTTCATGCTGATAATGATTGTGTGAATATCTTGGGCAGCCAACCTAATTTTGTGTATAGAACAGGCCCAAATATTAAGGACCTTCTTGAGTTAAGGAAAAAACCCAGATTCATCTTTGGTATGACGAAGAAATGTGGACATTGTGGCCAATGTTCATCTATATTAGAAACTAATGGGGTTAGGTTGGATGACCTTAATAAAGTTTATGTTAAGAGTAAAGGTGGTAATTGCCAAACTCCTCGAGTGGTATACGTAGCCCTATGTTCCAAATGTTCCGTGTTTTATATTGGAAAGACCGAGAGGTCTTTCAGAAAGCGTATTTATGAACATTTGTATAAAATAAGAACTGGTGATCTTAAGAACGCCTTAGCTCAGCATATTTCTTTTTATGACAACACATCCATATTTTTAAGTTTTTTATAATAGATAGGGTCGATATTGTTCCCAGTGGGGGGAATTGGAAAGTTAATTTGGCTAAAAGGGAAGCTATTTGGCAGTTTAGAACTAATGCTACTTATTTTCCAGGTATTAATGACTTTATAAGTATTTAACCATTTTTACAAGTTTGAATTATATTTCTAATTCCCATTTCCATCTTACACCACTTTAAGGTATTTTATTAGTAGTCATTTATTGTTAATTATTAACATCTTACATTTTAAAGTGTTTTCAAATCATGTTTTTTATATGTAAAAAATATGACACGTGTATTTATATGTACTTGTTTCAATTTCTATGCACTCATGGTACTGATTTTTGTGATGGGTAGGTTTGACATTTATGTTTAGTAATTATTAGTTATTCGTTTTTTGTATTGAGGAAAATGCCATGAACTGTATGGAAATGTTTCTTTAAGATTTTTTGGCGCCAATTTTCCAATTAGAGTATAACATTGGGTAGAATTTCCTTGTTCAGGGTTCTGATGAAGTCTGGTTACAGATGAAAGCGCTTAACCCTGTCTTTGTGCACTTTTGGTTGGATTTCGTGGATTGTTCCTGCAATAAATTATTTTATTCTTTTACTGGTACCTTATCAAGTGGAGTATTTTGTGAAGTGGACGATTAATTTTCACTTTTTTGGTTTGTGCTTTGTGCAGTTGGGAGTAGGAGCCTTGGGGCAGCTTGATTTTTCATTTTGATTCTTCTAGTCAAACCTGTGCTATTTCGTCTCTTGAGAATTTTCCTTTGGAACATTGGAAAAGGTTTCACTGGCAAAGTCTCTCTATGAATCTTACTGTCAGAAGAATGAGAAGCAGTCTCTCATTTTGCTTGTTAACTTGCTTTTTGTTGGATAAACTTTTTTTTATTTCCTCCTTAGCCTGTTCTGTGCTAAAAAATGACTTTGGTCCAGTGAGAAAAAAACACTTTGAAGACAGCTGGATATAGCTTGAATCTCATACCTACCTCTCAACGTTCTCTGATTGGTGGGATAAATCTGCTTCTCTTCTGCCTGCTGTACGGTGAATAATCATTTTCTGCAAACACTCTGCGGTCTCCAAATTTTAATACTTTGCCCATCTGCCACAGTTTTGTCAGGATCTACTCTTTCTGCTGATATGATTGTATCTGTACTAATATAGGTCTTGGTTGCTTTCTCATGGCCAGGTTTGGAGAATACACTATATGTACCCTATCAATTAAACACATTCTGCTATGGAACATCAAAATTAATACAATCTGTTCCTTCCAGTTTCTCTGGTATAGCAGAAAATCTCAGATTTTCTCCGTATGTTCTGTTTTCTAACTCTTCTATTTTTTAAACTGTTCTTCTTGAAAAACCTCACATTCAGCAAGTTTTTTCTTCATGTCAACCTCTGATTTTTGCAGTTTTATCAGTTCATCTGAATGGCTAGTAAAGCTTCTTCTGAGTTATTATATTCCTTAAAATTTCATTTATTTTAATCACATCTGAGAGCATTTGATTTACTGTTTCCTCTGAATTACCGGAAAACATTTCTTGAAACAAAGCTGAAGCTTGAACTGCTTTTTGCTGAACAACTGCAAAATCATTGCCAGACAGTATTTTCTCTTCACCTTTTCTGGTTGATTTTCTTTCAGGTTTTCCAAATTTCTTCTTTGCTGGCATCCAGCAGCATACTTATTAACCAGTAACCAAATTTTACAAAAAAAAAAAAAATTTCAATAGCACTCCTTTTTCTCGGCTTTTGTTTTCACACCAGGACAGCTGAAGTTATGCAGTTTATCAGTGTGCATCCATTTTGACAGTCTCCTGCCAGACTCAAATCTTCTCTCACACAATCCAGCTATGCTTTAGCTGGATGCCCCTCGTTTCCACTTCTTCTCGTCTCCCAAATCTACATTACCAAATTATTTGCTTTCCTGCAGACATGACTGAACTACAGTAATCCATCTCTCCTTGATCTCTGCTATAATTGGAAGACTACTTTAGCTTCTGCTCTGATTTCCTCATTTATGTATCTGTCACACACGTGTATATCCTATTACCTGTTTCAGTCACTTCATCTCCATCACTTCAAGCCTTCTAAGCTGCTATGCCTTCACCACCCAGGTTTCAGTGGTATACATAAGCACTGATCCCATCACTGTTTTGTACACAATCTCTGGAATGATGTTCTGTTAAAAATAAAATAGTGATGCCTTTGTTTCCTTAATGTAAACCTCTTATAACTGAATGGACAGCCATGACTTTTTATTTTCTTTTAGGTTTTGTTGACTGGTTCGTTCCACTAGGCTAGTGTCCTCTTTTCTGTGGAGATCTGAAGTGGTATTCATACTGACTAGGAGAAATTTTGCCAAGACACTAACAAAATTCCCCTGCTCTTTTTGATAAATGCATAAGATCCTTTAAATCTACCTGAGCTACTATCACCTTAGGCAGATGGAGCTTGACAAATGGCACTCTTAGGACTGCACTACCAGTCTTATGTTGCACTGCAGTTTCAACATTGGAAAATGAATCCAAGCACCTGCTGTGGGAGTAGAACCTACAGACGACTTACTGTCCAGCACCAAAGATGACACTGCTACTGTTGATTCACTGATATCCTGGGTATGATTTGTTTAGCCATCCTGGAGGCTGGTGGTGTCCTGTGAGGGACTGAACAATGAATATGGTCCATAAACTGATTATACCTTGTCAACTCCAAATCTATGAAATTATAGTAGCATTACCTATAGCCAAGTCAAGCAGACACCTTTCTTAACTATGCCTCCATCCTCTTCAGGTACTTTACTACGCTTACATCTCCATCAGATGCTATCCTCCAACTTTAATACCTGCAAAGGCAATAACTAGTTTCCCATGCCATGTAAGGTCAGAGATGAATACATTAAATACAGCTGGATAAGACTTTCATACCTCATCATGGACTACTGCAGGACAGCCTGCTTGCTTGTGGCCAAATGTGGTAATATATAACTTCCCCTGGGATTCAGCAACCTCAGCGTTTATGTTAACTAATAAGCATTGCATGTTAGTTATTGGCCTGCAAAGGGCACATTGAAGCAAATCCCCATAATGAAAACAGAAAAAATAGCTGTGCAAACTGCCATCTGTAGGTTTGGATGCAGACATTTTGGCTGCAGTGAAGTGGCTTGCAACCAAAAGTACTGTATGTCTAGCTGAACTTATCACCAAGCACTGTGGGACAGTTCAAGCCACTCCCACCCAAGTGGTCCTTATTACTACCGTTTGGTTTTCTGTCCTCTAAAAACTTTTTCACCCAACTGCAAAATTTGCTATTCAGTTTAGATGGATCACCTCCATGGGTCTACCTTCTAGTGATCTCTCAAGTAATTCACAGAACTTGATCAGGTTACTCTTATTGGCTCTCCCTACCATTAATCCATGCTGCAATTCACTAAGTAGCTCATTCTTCTTCATACACCTTTGTAAGCCTCACCCATACTTTTAAAAGTCTTTGCTCAAAAATTCTGAACCAAGCCAAAAATAATGGTCAGGGAACAATGGCCCAAAATAAGGAATAATTGTTAAATAGTTAATAGAACTTAATTAGCATCAATGTGCATTTTTGTAATAAGTATGAAATCCTAATGACTGGCATTAATGACAGATTAATCCTTAGTGCTTTACCAAAAAATCAAAAAATTTACAAGGGACAGGGCAAAAATATGTATCAAACTTGGGGACATTCTGCAAAATCAGGGAAAGTTAAGAGGTATAGCTTCAACTTTATGACCATCTCCAAATGTTGTTCATTACCAAAGTGACATTACCTGCTCTGTAGTTTCTCAGGACTGCTGCTTACACTGCCTTTGAAGATGGGTGACACTGAGTGCCTGTTTCTCAAGGATCACAACTTTCCTAAGAGACCTGCTGAAGAAGTTGCTTCATAGTTTAACAAACAGGGTTAAGGTTATAGTTGTTAAGTTTCATCCTGTAGTTCTTGGTTTGATTCAGTGTTTCCACTAGGAAACTGCATTCCATTGTCATCTCTAAAAGGGACAGTTGTGTCTACTGGGTTTAATGGTTAAGAAACAAGAATTTAGAAGTTAAAATAGTGTTTGAACAATCCTCTTGCAGAGACATCAGCATTTTAAAATTAAACCACTTTGGCATTTTAAGCTAAAAAGCCTTACTTCTAAAGAGTGTGTTATCTCCTCAAAACTTAAGGGGAATCAGTGAAACACATTCTAGTAATAGGAAGTGTTCTTAATAAACAAAGAAAAGATACAACATGATATGCATGGGTATAATAGACAAAAGGGGTCTACGAACAGGAAAACAAATGTTACTGGGAAACATTCTCAAAGTATAAGGATAAAGTTACTTGAACTGGTAGTGCTGATGGAAGCACAATGTTCTGTTAATAAAGGTAATAAGAGGAAAAAGGTACACAGAACTATGACCAGAATACAGAATTGGAAGGCAGTTTATAGTAGGGCAGAACAGATAAAAACAGAAGGTGCAGTTCTAAAGGTCCAAGATGGTCCTTCAGAAATCACTTTATTGAAATACAACTTGACTGTAAGAAAAGTAATCAACTTACTTTTTGGGATTACATTTTCCTGGGGGATCCCCCTCCCATGCAGAGGATCTTGCCCCTGCATCCTAGACTTCATAGAATCAGCCATGAAGGTAGTACACCTCTGGGCAACAGCAAAATCCAGTCCCAACAACCTCCTTTGAAAGATGCATGTTTTGATCAAGTGTTATTACAGCAGTTGGCTATCAAGCTTTTTGAAAGTAGTCATCAATGGCTAAATGGCAAAAAAAAAATAAAATAAAATAAAGGAACTGAACTAGACATGGAGAAGAGAAGGGGGAGTATGGATCGCAAGAGAGATTGCAAATAACATCTGGCTGCTGAAATACTGAGGATTGTAACTGAACTGCAACCCTCAGAAGTGCGGTACTGAAACTGACTGCAGATGAATATGTATTTTAATCCAAGGCTACAGTGAGTCTATCTCACATCATCAAATGAACTATTTAGTGAACACCTAATCGTCGAACTCTATTTGTCAAAAGGTCTATCCATCGGATGATGTTTTAATCAAAAGTTTTCCCAGGGGAAAAAACAGTGGGCCATCATTGGGATTTTTCCTTTTTTCCCCACTGTAGTCCGATCTTGGAGTTGGTATATTTAGTCAGGGTGGGTGTGGGGGATACAGTGGGTTTAAAATGTTATTTTTGTGACGATCAGTGGTTGGCCTACTGGTTACTATTACAAAAGGACTGCTATGTTTAGCTTTCTGTTATTTTTCTTTCACAGCTTTGTACTGAGGAATCTTTGGCAGCGGGTTTGTGTCCAGTATAAGAATGAGGAATGGCTATTTGAATTTCTCATCTTATCATTAGCTGTGCTGAACTTACCTCTTCTGAACTATAAGAGGTGGCCCCAGTAAGACATTTAAGCAATGTGGGGAGTAGGTTGGTAAAGAATTTGGCTTGCAATTTTTTAGTGTGCTGCCTTTTTCTGAAGCATCATTTCGTTGTGGATAATGGGGCTATAGGAAGCAAGGATGAAACCATACTTCTTGCAAAACTTCCTGGGTATGAACTGAGTGTGAACTGAGTGTTGTTGCCAGTAAGGACCTCAGTGGGGATTCCCCTTCTTGCAAACATACTTTGAATCAAGAACTTCTCGACAGACTTCCAAAATGTCCATACACTGATCAGCAGCTTAACTTCAGCTCTCCAAGTGTTAACAAAAGAAACAGAGATAATGGTCAGGAACTCTGCCACTTCTAGTAAATTCACTTACTGGCTAAGTAAATTGCCTGGATGCCAGGAAAGAAGAAACTGTGACAGCCTGAAAGAAAACAGACTACAAAAGGTGGACAAAAAACACTGATGGGGAAGAATCCTGCAGCTGTTCAGCAAAAAGAAGTTCAAACTCTAGTTTTGATGGAATACATGGTTTCTAGTATTAGAGAGGAAAAATAAGTCAGATATGCTTAAATCTGATTAAAGTAAATGAAATACTGAAGAAGTATATCAACTCGAATAATAAAAGATTGTAAAAATGGAAGAAGCTTTAAACACATGTCCAGATGAACTAATAAAACTGCAAAAAACAGAGGTGGAAATGAAGAGGACGCTGGCTGAGTACAAGACTACTTAAGAAGAGATGTTTAAAAAAATGGTAGAATTAGAGAACAGAGCACACAGGGAAAACCAGAAATTTTCTGCTGTACCAGAGAAACTGGAAGGAATAGATGGTCAATTTTATGAAGAAACAAATAAGCATTTGGACTGGTATTCTACAGCAGGATTTGTTGGCTGAAATGGCACACTGTGTATGCTACAATCCTGGCTATGAGAAAGTGGCCAACACATGTATTAGTAAAGACGCAATCTTACCAACAAAAAGAGTTGATCCCACCAAAACTGTGGTAGAAGGGCAAAGAATTAAAAGTTGGAGACAGCAGGGAGTTTGTGGAAAATGATTACTCACTGTATATCAGCCAGAAGAGAAGCAAATTTGTTCTTGCAATCAGGGAATGCTGACAGGCAGGTGTAAGATTCAAGTTGCTGTATCCACCTGTCTTCAGAGTTTTTTTCCTAGAGGATCAAAGTTTTTTTTTTTTGATGCAGTGCAGGCTATGGAGGAAATACAAAGGTTCATAAAAAGTGTGCCACCAAGCAGAAGGGAGCTCTGCTTTTCATTGTTCTGATAATAAAGCTCACAGAGGGACAGACCTTTCCCAATGTTCCAAAGAAAAATGTTTGAGAGACAGAAAAGCACAGAAGTTGACTATAAGAATTGGGAGTACATTGGAAATGAGCTGGAGTTTGAAGCTGGGAGATGTAGATAAACAGGAAAACCAGCAACACAGAAATTAGTGAATAATTGTGGGATACAAAATTTCAAACCACATTTGTGAAATATTGTTGCACAAGAAAAAGTGGAAAGAATGAACTTTTATTTTGTTAAACATTTTAGAGGACTGAAAGGCCTTTGTCCCACTTTATGTCATTAATGTGTGGAAGGACACTAAGGGGAAGGGCAGAGGAAGGAAAGAGGTAGCTGTAAGTAAAACAATTTATGTTCTTAACAGTACTTCTATAAAGCGTTTCATGTTGCACAGCAAAGAATTTTGAGATACTGTTGTATGTGATAAAGGTGCTATAGTAAACAGATGCATTTTCAAAAAGAGAAACAAAAAGGCTAGACAAAAGCATGTTTAAGCTAGTAGGCTGTAATCTTGAGTTGTTGAGGTGGGGGGTGGGATGTAAATACACAGATCATAACAGATATACAGATGATATATTTTGTCTTACTTTTGCATAGGATTAAGACATTGGTTTAATCTAATAAATTTTAAGAGGAAACAAATAAGAGAACACTGACTAATGAAAATGTTTCCTTTAGCAATAAATGTTCAGCATGAGTTCAGAAGCCTGCAGCTGATGGCTACAACTTTCTTAATTTCCAAAGCAGGTTATAGGGCAATAAAACATCAGAGAAGTGGTTTATTTGGTGCTACAAGTTAATGTTTTCTGGAAGCATGCAAGATGTTTTTCACATCTCGGAGGGGAATAAACATAAAACAAGAAGAGACTGGAATTGGAGTGAATAGGAGTACTGGTAGTAACATGGATTGTAGCATGGTTAACCTTAACTTTAGGTCACATAATACCTACGTGTGCAGTTGTCTATTTGGGACAACTGTTTCTATTAGGAGGTTAAACTTCATTATTTGAAGATGTATATAGTCTTGTGTTTGAATTAAGTTAATTTGTTACAGAGGTGTCCTGGGTTTTTTGAGGGCTTTCATTAAAACAAAGTCTATAAAATGTGACATAGGTTCAAATGGAGAGGACAAAAACTGTTCAATTGTTTGTTAAATTCTTGCACAAAGGACAAAGACCATTCAGACTCCTCAAAAAATGTACATACCCTGGGACCCAATCTGGTATCAAGTTGTTTTTTTTAAATATCTGCAAAGAATATGTATGTATACCCATTCACAAAGTCAAACCAAGGATTCTGTTAAATAGTTTGCTTAGGACTTTTCTTGACTTAGTTCTGTAAGTAAATTATGCATCTCTTGTTAATATGCTTGTATTCAACAATTCAATATTTAGTAGAGATCAATATTCTTCACTCCACAGCCCCCTGTAGGTTAAACTTTATACCTTAGATAGCTGTAACTGATTGAAAAGAGGCCTAGTCCTTCTAGTGTAGATGGGTATGAGTTACCTCCACAAGTAATGATACACCTTGTAATTTTTTGTTGAATACGTTCCAAGACCAGATCATCATGCTTTGCTCCTACAAGAAAGGAGTTGTACTCATTGAAGAGTTGAACACAAGTTAAGAACAACCTCAAAAGACAGTCATCATTTCTTTTACAAAGTTCTTAAAAACTAAGCCAATAACTTTTAATGCCTTACTTTTAAGGCATTAGTCCTATACTTGAAATTACTACATACAATAGTACTAAATCCTTATATTTTGTCAACTTCTATAACTCATGGGGACTGAAGTTTA
This sequence comes from Protopterus annectens, assembly GCF_019279795.1. NCBI lineage: Eukaryota > Metazoa > Chordata > Ceratodontiformes > Protopteridae > Protopterus > Protopterus annectens. The sequence continues at coordinate 188,299,095 of NC_056740.1, forward strand.
TTTGATATTTAACCACTGGTTTCCCAAAATGCAAAGCAGTGCATTTATCCTTACTTTTAGTCCAGTTAAGTATAACCACTCAGCCAGCTAATTAAGTGTTGAAATGGTCAATATCTTCTGTTGATGGGGTCTATATCAGAACATCGAAGTATTAAAACTTTGAATGTTCTGATATCGAACACTATTCAGTGAACGCTAAGAATAGCAAAGGTGCAGAACAGTGAATTCTTTCCTCAGGAAAGATTTCAGTTGGCTGTTTCTGTGGCTTCGCTATTCTTAGCGCTGTGGTGGAAAGTTACTGGTTGGGTTCAGTTAAGTGTGCGATTGCTTGTACGTTAGGGTTAGGGCGCGGGTTAGGCGTGTGCGATAGTGACAGACTTTAGGGTTAGACGTGGTTTAAGTGAGTTAGTGTTAGGGTGCGGGTTAGGTGAGTGTGCGATAGTGACAGACCTTAGGGTTAGGCTAAAGGTAAGTGGGTAGATAGTAGTGTATGTTTAGTTTAGTGTAGCGTTAGATGTAGGAATTTAAGTGTACGTGTGCGGTTGCTGTTTGTTTGATGTGCTTGTGTTGTGTCTGTGTTTCTGAGCAGCAAATTTTTTCCATGGGAAAAAATTTGCTGTCCTGAATGTTCGATATTTTCATGTTTAGATGTTTTGGGGCCGATGAAATAGCGTTCGCTATTTTCATCTTTCGATAATGTGATATAAACGCTGTTGATGTAATAACACAACCTAGTTTAATAGCGCCCACATACTTGGCCATCCAAAAAGTAGATTTCTTAGAAGTAAATGAAAATACCTGGCTGAACAACAATGGACCTAGAACTGAGCCCTGGGGGACCCTCCTTTGTTCACTTCAAGCCAGATAGATGCAAAATCACCTATCCTCTCTGCAATGTACCACAAAGCCAGTTAGCAACCCAGTGAACAATGTGTGGATTTACTTGGTGTTTGAGCATGGCATCAATGATAGCATAAGGAGGGCACTGTCAAAATCCTTAGACAAATCCAAATAAACCACCAGTACATTCATGTGCATATCTAAGACAATTGTCAAGGAGTCAAAATTCAATTAAATTAGTGAACGTAGAACTTTTTTAGTGAAACCCTGTGTAGTGAGGTCCATTAAACATTACTGAATATCTTGCTTAAGAAAGGAAAGTAGACTCCTCTCAAAAATCTTCTCCACCAGTGAAACAACTGTATAAAAGACCAACCTGCCAAACAGTGAGTGTGCATGCATTACAAAAGCTGGAAATAAACATCTAAAAAAAAGCAGTCATATGTAATAGGTGAGAATATTAACATTTTATCATAATGGTGGCACCTTTTGTATTGTCTGGAATGTACATGGTCTCAGGTAAAATAAAAAGTAAATATTGAAATGCAGAGTGCAAACAGTAATGCTACAGGTGACACTGGGAAGAACTGAGCATGTGAATTTGATAAAGTATTTCAGAATGGATATTCATCAGATTATCAGGGAGAAAGGAAGAGTATTCATACTAACTGCTAGAGCTCCAAGAGTGGTAGAATAGGGTGAAAAGACAATAATGGTAGATTTGTGGTAATAAAGGGCTACTGGCAAGGGAGGATTATTGTGCTGGCATGTATTTATATTCCACCTAAAACTGCTATTCTGGAACTTAAAGTTTTGGGAGAAATAACCAGCATTTAGCAGTGAATATTACCTATAGGTGTTGACTGGAATTTGGTTTGTAACAGTAAGGATGCATCTGGAGGGCCTAGAAGTGAAATGTAACACAGGAGGGTAGAGTTCTGAAGAAATATCTGAAAATATTTGGCATGGAAAACATGAATTCAGTAGTAGGAACTCAGAGAATTTACACATTATTCCCCAAGGTAAAATAAGTGGACTACACTAGACATAAATTAGATTTCATGGGAACGTGCATTTAATTGAGAGCTTTGTTACACATCAATTACTTCAGATCATGCACCAATAACAGCCAATATAAAATGAAAGGTAATGAAGTAAAAATGAGATACTAGTACTTCCGCACCTATCTGTTAAAAATCGAAGAATTTTAAGGAGAGAGTTGTACAAATTATTCAGGAGTTAATAGGGAAGAGAAAGATCTTCAGAAGTTATTGGTACTGAGTAAGATAAAATGAAAGAAAGAAAGCAATATGGTTAAGAAGTGACAAGAATTACTTAGAGGGGCTAACAAAGGCTAAAGTATTGTAGAATAAGGGGAATCTCACAGAGCATGAGGCACAACTGCAGAGTGCTAAAAGAGAAAAACAAGGGAGACTTGGATAATATGCACTGCTGTTAAGTAACTGTTTTTTTCATAACTTCACAGCACAAAAACTTTTAGCATGACAACTTAGTCAACAGAAAGTAGAAAGGATTATTGCTAAATTTAAAGAGCCTGTAATGAGAAAATAACCAGAAATCCTGTAGAGGTATTAAAGATATTTAAGAATTTTATGAAAACTTGTATAAAGAAGATAAATATGGTAATCAAGAAAAGGCACAAATTGAAACATTTACAGAAGACTAAAAAATGCCAAGGCTAGAGGTAGATGAGGCTCAACAATTAACAGTTAAGATAGCAGGAGATGAGAAAAAAATGGTAATGTATACCAATCTGCAAGAAAGTCTCCAGGACGAGGTGGTGTTCTGGTAGAAGTCTGTAGCTAGGAAGGAAGAAAATTATAAAGCTTTCCAAACTTTTAACAGTATTTTAAAGTAGGGTAAGCACCAATATCCTAGAAAAAAAGCTGTTGTGGCTGTAATACCTAAAGACAGTAAAGACCCATGAGATCCAGCTTCATATAGGGTCATTTCAATTTTAAAACGTGATTATAGGTTCATAGGTTGGTACTAGGCTATTGGCCCTATGCCTATACATTATACATATTTCTTCCCACAATTCATAAGTTCGAGAGAGAGAGTGTGTGTGAGAGAGAGAGTGTGTGTTTATAACTATAATGGCTAAAAGAATGGATAAGGAGTTGCCACAATTGATAGATATGGATCAATATGGTTTTGTGGAAGGAAGACCACATTTGGCAACATTAATAAAACACTTAGGATCCAAAGGGAAGCAGAATATAAGAAAATACCACTGGTGTTAGTGGGTCTTGATTCAGTTAGGAGGATATATGAGGGATTGGAGGCAAAATGCAATGCAACATCCAAACATGACTTCCAGTAACCTACAGGAAAATATGAGACAACTGCACAAAAACCTGGTTAAAATAAACCAAATAATGATGGAGTATATCAACACAAACAAAAGGCTTGAAAATTTTGAAGAAGCTTTAAACAGATATTCAGATGAGGTGATAAAGCTGCAAAAATCATGGCTGAAATGAAGAAAAGGCTGGCTGAATATCAGACTGCCCAGGAAGAGATATTTCAAAAAACAATAGAATTAGAGGACAGAGCACGTAGGGAAAACATGATCTTTTCAGCTATACCAGAGAAGATGGAAGGAACAGACTGCATTATTTTTATGAAAGCAGAAATAAGCAACTGCACTGTTATTCACAAACAGGAGTTGTTAGTTAAAGAGCACATCGTGTGCATGTTCCAAACCTGGCTATGAGAAAGCAACCTCAACCTTTCATAGTAAAGATGCAATTCTACCAGCAAAAGGAGTAGATTCTGACAAAACTGTTGCAAAAGGACAACATACTAAAAGTGGAATACAGCAAAGTGTGAAGAATGACTACTCACTGTACATCAGTTAGAACAGGGGTAAATTAATTCCACTATTCAGGGACTGTCAAGATGCAGGTGTGAGATTCAAACTACTGCTCCCAGTTGTTTTCAGTGTTTTTTTTTTCCTGCAGGGACAAAATTTTTCAATGTTTTTTTCACTGCAGGGGCAAAAGTTATTAATGATGCCCAGCTAAGGAGGAAATACAAAAGTTTGTCCAACAAAAAAGTGATATGTGAAACAGATGAAGATTCTGCTTCTTATTATTCTGGTAATAAAGACCATGGGGAGTCTGTACCTGTGAAACCTTTTCCACTATTTCAACTGAAAATCTTGGAGAGAAGGAAGGGAGCACAAGAATTGACTAAAAGAATTGAGAACACGTTGGAAAGAAGCAGAGAGTGGATTTGGAAGATGGAAATGAAAAGTAATAAAACCAGTAACTTATTGTGGGATTACAATGCAGTAATTATGAGTAAAATATGATAGAACAAGAAAATCTGGAAATACTGGACTTTTTAGAATTTATTGGACTTATGGGGGACTCTAAAGTATATGCCCTACTTCATGTCATTAATGTTCGTAAAATGCTTTTGGGGGGGGGGGGGACAGAGGGTAGAAAGTTAACTAAGTAAATAATTTTTTTTCTTAATATTACTATTTTTGTGGTGTATGGTTTTCTTTGCATGTTATAAAGTAAAGTTTTCTCAGTTATTTTCGAGTGTAATGGGGATTGTAAGTAGGTGCTGCTGTTTTTTTCCCCCTTTCTTTCTCCTTTCTCTCTTTGTTGTTCAGTTTTAACAAATGTAGTCAATGCAATGTGAGAAAAACCCTGGTTAAAAGACCACAACAAAAGAAAAATGCTTTTTTCTCATTCTTGCATGGGGAAATGACTGGAGTAAGGTCCTTAGATTGATTTACTAACAAGTTTTAAGAGAAATCAAGTCAATGAAAAATGCTGACTATTGTGAGGCTTTATTCTAGCAAATGAATGCATGCTTGGTAGCAATTCTGTATCTAGCCCTCATATCGCCATGGAGACAATCTGATAATGAGAAATTAGCTGTCTGGTTCTCATGTCTCCATGAAGAAAATCTAATGCAGAGAAATTGATTACAATCTGGTGGATTGGCTGGGTAAAATAAGAAAAGAGAAACTGGCTAGGAGATAATGTTCTCTGAAAGAATTCAGGGGTTTTCCCAGCTGGGAGAGCTATAAAGATTAGAGAAAACCAGTTAGTATTTAGTAGAAGCACAGGCTGCACCATGAATCTAAGCATGGATAAACTTTTTTTTAGATTAACCCAAGTATGAGTGTGGCTGTCAGTTTGGGACATTTGTTCCTATTAGGAGGGTAAAACATCAATATTTGAAGATTTACATAGTTTTGGTGTTAGTATTAAAATAATAGGTTTAAGGGGGTTAGTGTTTTTTTTTTGCTTGAGGGCTTTTAATAAAACAAAAAGTTTTGTATAATGTGACATAGGCTCAAATGGATATGACAAGAAACCACTATACAGAAGTTCAGCCTGCCAAACAGTGTATGCATGGAACATGAATGCTGGAACTAGCCATATAACAAAAATGGTGTCATACATAAAAGGTAGGAATAATAATTTTTTAATACAATGATGCTTTCTGAAATGTCTTTAAATGTCAATGGTCTTACAGATAAATACAAAAAAGAAAGAATAGTGAACTATATTAAAAATGTAGAGTACAAATAGTTATGTTACAGGAGACGCACTTCGAAAGACCCAAGACTGGATCAGACAGTCAAGAGGAGATGGGAAATAGTTGCATCACACCACCAGTCTCACATAGACCCATTAAACCAGCACTGGCAAAAAAACACACAAATACACGAAAACATACTTGGAGGCTCTAAATAAAAATCTGCAAAAGCAACAGAGACCTCCAAAGCAGATATCCAAGCAACCTCCAACCCCCCAACACAAACCATGAAACACATACTTCACAAAACCAGTGTGCCACGCAATCACAGCCCTTAAGGCAAAATAACATACCCAACATACCAGTAATAGGTGAATCTATAGTCAAGCACACTGACGTCCCACTCACTAGGTTGAATAAGGAGAAGGTTACTGTTAGCTGCCTGTCGGGTGCCAGGATCCGCCACATAACACAAGCACTCAGATCACTCCAGAACAAGTACAAATACGACTCTGTCATTGTCCATGTTGATGTGAATGACCTGAGCCGTACCTCCCTGGACTACATGAAAAGAGAATTGGAATAGCTCTCTGATCATGTAGCCCAGGCCGGTATGACCCTGAGTAGCATCCTGCCCTCACCAAGAATGATACCACGGTATTAAGAAAAAAATATCAATTTCAACAACTGGCTAAGTTTTTGGTGTCATTCAAAGGGGATCTAGTGTCTGTCCACCTGGGATGACATGCTCGACAAGCCATGCTGCTTCGCTAGAGATGGCTTGCACCTCTCACCCTTAGGCTTTCGAATACTAGCCAAGGCTCTTGCCACTCCCATACTGCCTTTTTTAGGCAAGGCTCAAAAGACAAACCCACTGCCATAAATAGCACAAGTAACAAAAATCTGAGGGTAATTCTACTCAATGCCAGAAGTCTAAACCTCAAAATGCACGCACTCGAGGCACTCCTCAGTATGGAGAAAATCGATATATGTGCAGTAACAGAAACCTGGTTTAAGGCTCCAGAGAGCACCCCAGCACTACCAGGCTACAACTCATACCATACATTTCGGCCACAGAACCCGGACCAAAATACAAAAGGAGGGGGAGTATCCATATTCATCAAGGATACCACACCTCCAGGTTAGTAGCACAGCACGATGCTTCAGAGATCATCCACATGCAACTAACGGGCAAAAGTGCAATTCAAACTGTAGCTTGCTACAGATCACCCACCATGTCCCAGGACCCCCATTCCACATTTCTGGAAACACTGGGAAATATAAAGGTCTTACCAAACACCCTAATATTGGGTGATTTCAACTACCCAAACATTAACAGAACTACTCAAGTACTAACTCCCTTGCCCAACATTTCCTACAATTTATAAACACAAATGCCCTGGATCAACTGGTCAACACTCCCACCAGAGGTGACAACATATTGGACCTGGTCATCACCAACATGGGCGACCAGTGTTCCACACCGGAGGTCAACCCCTCGCTGGTTAGATCTGACCATAAACAAATCACTTTGGATATCTACATTCTGCCGCCACCCCTGGACAAGGAAGCCACCATGAAAAACGTTTTGAAAGCAAACTTCACGTTACTTAAGACCGAGGTGGAAAGTTTCAAAGACCCTATGCTAAAGGATAACGCTGTCCAAGCTCCAAAATCCTTTAATAATGCATTCTACGGGCACCTACAAGAATGCATGGATCGTGCTATCCCAAGCAAAACCAAGACTCACTCTTCCAAAAAAGGAAACCAGTTTGGTGGACCCCTGCCATAAACAAGCTACACAATAGAAGGAGGAAACTAGTACAGAAAAGAGCAAAATCCCAAAAAGGGAAGACATCCCTAATCAGTATCAGCAAGAAACTATGATCCCTCATAATATCGTCCAAGACGAGCTTCGAAAGAAAAATTGCCAAGGACTCCAAAGATAACCACAAGGCATTCTTTAGCTATGTCAAGAATCTAAGTGGCAATGCTCAGATCTGCTCGGAGTTGGTGCAGAATGACACAAACTACAGTGAACCAACCGATATTACCAATATCCTGGCAGACAGGTTCAGTGCAAACTTCAACCCCCTCTCACCCCCAAAAGGGCCCATAACCATACCAGACGAATGTAGAGCCTCTGAACCCAGACACTCAGATTAAAACAGCCCTCTCCAGAGCCAAAAACACAGCATCAATGGGACCGGACAGTGTCCCAGGCTGCATCCTCCATGAGCTCAAAGATGAACTAATCCCTCACCTAAACACAGTATTCAAACTCAGCCTCTCCACAGGCTACAAACCCATTGAAGTGGCGCACAGCAATGGTTATTCCACTCCACAAAGGTGGAGCCACAGTAGACCCTGGGAACTATCGCCCTATAAGCCTGACTAGCTTGGTCTGCAAGGCTATGGAGTACATAATCATGGAACTCATTAGAGACACTGGGAACCTCCAAAACACTGGACCCTACCCAGTTCGGCTTTGTTAAGGGCAGATCATGCCTCCTAAACCTGATGGACTTCTTTGAGACAATTACCAAGGCTATAGATGAGGGAAAGGTGGTACACACAAGCCTACCTAGATTTTGCAAAGGCCTTCAACACCATTCCCCATTCTGGTATTATAGACAAGCTCACCAGCCTGAACATAAATCCCTATGTCACAAGATGGGTTGCCAATTGGCTCACGAACAGAGCTCACACAGTGAGAGTTGCAGGAGCTAGGTCTGACTCTAAACCAGTTACAAGTGGCATTCCCCAGGGCTCAGTCCTAGGACCCCTCCTGTTCGGCATATACTTCTCAGAGGTACAGGCAAGCACAGGAGGACTATGGCTGACCAAGTTTGCAGATGACTACAAACTAGGGGCTATAATTTTCTCTCCGGCTGACACAGACATCCTACAAAAGAGTGTCAAAATCATGGCCTCAAGCTAAATGCCAAAAAGTGCATAGTCATTCCCTTTGGAAATACTCACAAACTACCACATAGGCGGTAGTCCCCTAAATATGGAAAACGTAATAAGGGATCTGGGGACCCAAGTAGATAGTAATCTTTCCTTTGATAATCACATTGCCAAAGTGGTTAGAAAAACCCTCTATGTGGCCCACCTAATCACAAAAGGGTTTGCATCCAGATCAAAAGAGGTCATTGTGCCCCTCTACTCATCACTCATCAGACCCATCATAGAGTACAATGCCCCATTTGGGATATACCTTACAAGACACCTGCAACACCTGGAAAGACCACAGAAGTACCTCACCAAGAGGATCACTGTCCTCAAACAGATGCCCTATGCAGCTCGACCGAAGAAACTCCAGCTGTACTCGGTTGGATACCGCCTGCTCAGAGGTGATCTCTGCCTGACATAAAAGGCCATGCCCAACCCAGAATTGATGGACATGTTCCACCTAAAGAAAACCTTATCCCCTTGAGCTACATGCTCTAGGGAGCTAAACCTCACCCAACAATAAATAGGACGTGCTGGAGGGATAGATTCCTGTCCCAGAGACTTCCCATGCTTTGGAACAAGATTCCAATCTACATTAGGCAGAGCTCCTCGCTAACACTCTTCAACAGAAACCTTGATGAGTGGATGGGAAACAGAAAGTTTACCCCGGGGATCACTTCAGTGGCTCTGCTGGACAGAGGCACAGTGAACTAATCTAAGGAGGCGGCGAAAGCCAACACATTCTTGCTAGGCTTATAAATGCCTTCGGGCAGATAGCCTAGTACCTACCTATGAACCTATAAGAACTGAACATGCGAATATGATAGGGAGAGGTTTTCAGGATGGCTATTCAGTAGAATATCTGAGACAAGGGAAAAGAGGAGTACTTACATTAATTGCAAGAGAAGCTCCAATACTGATAGAAGAGGATAAAAAAGATAATGGCAGATTTGTAGTGCTAAAGGGCTACTGGCAAGGGAGGAGGATTACACTGGCATGTATTTATATTCTACCTGAAACTGCTATAATGAAGCTTAAGAAAATTCTGGGAGAAATCATCAGTTTTCACAAGGAATATTACTTCTACGCTGGGACTGGAATTTGATTTGCAGCCGTGAAGATGTGTCTGGGGGGCCCAAAAGGGGATGTTTAACAAAGGAGGATAGAACTTGAAGAAATTTATGACAGATTTGGCATGGAAGACGCGAATTCAGTAATAGAGTTCAGAGTAAATTTACATATTATTCCCCCAAGATATAAAAACTGGGCTAGAATAAACAGAATTTACATTTCACAGGAACATGTACATTTAATTGAAGGTCTTGATCCACACCCAATAACTATTTCAGATCATGTGCTAATAATAACTAAAATAAACACAGGGTAATTAAATAAAAATGAGACACTGACACTTTCCCATCTATTTGTTGAAAAGAGAGGAATTTAAGGAATGGGTAGTGGAGATTTTTTCAGGAGCTGTTCGATAAGATAGGAATTACTTCTGAAAATATAGCTAGGGAGTGGGATAAAATTAAGGCGAGAGATGCAGCTATTTAGCCAAACTGGAGGCTGAGCTCTCTCAACTCAGGACTGGCAAGACCAGACAGGAGGAGAAGGCAACTACACACACCACAAAACCAGTCTCACATAAAGCTATCACAACAATGAATCAAACACATAAACACACAAAGTCATACTCGGAGGCTCTGAGCAAAAATTTACCTAAACAGCAGAGGCCTACAAAGCAGACATCCAAGCAACTGCCACCTCATGACACACCACAGGCAACACATAAACCACAAAATCAGTGTGCAAAGCAGTCATTGCCCTTAAGGCCAAATACAACACCAAACATACTTGTCATAGGTGACTCCATAGTCAGACACACTGACGTCCCACTCACCAGGCTGAACAAGGAGAGAGTCACAGTAAGCTGCCTATCGGGCGCTAGAATCTGCCACATTACACAAGCACTCGGGTCACTCCACAGCAAGTACAAATATGACACAGTCATTATCCATGCTTATCCATGCTGGTATGAACGACCTGAGACGTACCTCCCTGGACTACATGAAAAGAGACATAGAGGAGCTCTCTAATTATGTAGCCCAGGCAGGTATGACCCTGACCCTGAGCAGTATCCTTCCTTCACCAAGAATGATGCCACAACATAGAGTCAAGATGATCAGCTTTAACAATTGGCTTAATTTCTGGTGTCATTCGAAGGGGATCCAGTGTCTGTCTGCCTGGGATGACATGCTTAACAAGCCACGCTGCTTCGCAAGGGACGGCTTGCACCTGTCACCCCTGGGATTCCGGATATTGGCTAAGGCTCTTGCCACCCCCATAGTGCCGTTTTTAGGCAAGGCTCAAATTCTAAACCTACCACCCTAGAAAACAAAAATGGGAAGAAACTAAGGGTAATGCTGCTCAATGCCAGAAGTCTAAATCTCAAAATGCACGCTCTCGAGGCCCTTCTCAGTATGGAGAACATCGATGTCTGTGCTGTGACTGAAACCTGGTTCAAGGCTCCTGAGAGCACCCGGCGACTATCAGGTTTTACCTGATATCATGCGTTCCGCCCCAAAACCCGGACCACACCAAGAAAGGAGGGGGTGTATCCATATTCATCAAGGATACCCACACCTCCAGGTTGGTGGCAACGCACGAAGCATCGGAAACCATCCAGATGCAATTAACCATAGGCAAAACTGCTCTACAATTTGTAGCACGCTACAGGCCACCCTCTCAAACTCAGGAACCCCACACAGCCTTCCTGAAGACACTGGAGGGTATAAATGTATCTCCAAACACCATTATATTGGGTGACTTCAACTACCCGAATATAGACTGGGAACATTACTCAAGCCCCAACTTTCTAGCCCAAAGGTTCCTGGAGTTCATAAATTCAAATGCCATGGAACAACTAGTCACCGTTCCCACAAGAGGAGAAAATATACTAGATCTCATCATCACAAACATGGGGACAAAATGCTCCACACCGGAAGTATATCCCTCATTGGTGAGATCAGATCACAAACTTATCTCACTGGAAATCCACATCCCGCCCCCACCCCAAACAAAAAAGACCACAGTGAAGAACTTCTCTAAAGCAAACTTCACACTACTCAAGACTGGTGTGGTATCCTTCAAGGCCCCCGAGCCAGTGGAAACCACAACCCAAGCTGCGGAAGCCCTTACAAATGCCTTCTATGAACATTTCCAGGACTGCATGGATCAGGCAATCCCTAATAAAACCAAGACTCTTTCCACCAAGGGCAAACGTCCAGTCTGGTGGACCCCAGCCATAAACAAACTTTACAATAAGAGGAGAAAGCTGTTACATGATAGAGCAAAATCCATAAAAGAGAAGACACCCTTGATCATTATTAGTAAAAAAATACGAGCACTCATAAAATCATCCAAGGCCAAATTTGAGAGAAAAATTGCAATAGATTCAAAAGACAATCATAAGGCCTTCTTCAGCTATGTTAGAAACCTGGGTGGAAACACCCAGATATGCGCAGAATTAGTCCAAAATGATACAAAAATCACTGAACCCACACACATTGCCAACATACTGGCAGACAGGTTCAGTGCAAACTTCACCCCCCTCTCCCCCCCAAAAGGAGTGATAACTATCCCAGCGGAGTGTAGCCTCCCAGACATCTCTAATGCGCAGGTGAAAGCTGCTCTCTCTAAAGCTAAAAACACAGCATCAATGGGACCGGATGGTGTCCCCGGCTGTGTGCTACACGAACTCAACGAGGAACTAAACCCGCATATAAGGCAGCTGTTTTATCTTAGCCTTACCACAGGATACGTGCCCAAGGAGTGGCGTACGGCAACTGTGGTCCCACTCCACAAAGGCGGTACCTCTACGGACCCTGGAAATTACCGCCCCATAAGCTTAACAAGCCTGGTCTGCAAAGCTATGGAGATGATCATAATGGAACTCATAAACAAAGACATAGGGGACTTGCAGACATTGGACCCGACCCAGTTTGGCTTTGTCAAGGGCAGATCATGCCTTTTGAACTTGGTCGACTTCTTCGAAACAGTCACCAAGGCCATTGATGAGGGAAAGGCAGTCCATACAGCTTACCTTGACCTTGCAAAAGCTTTCGACACAATACCCCACTCGGGTATTATAGAGAAACTTACCAGCTTAAATGTAAACCCATATGTCACAAGATGGGTTGCAAACTGGCTAAAGGACAGAAACCACAGGGTTAGAGTTGCTGGCGCCATGTCAGACTCCAAGCTGGTCACAAGTGAGGTCCCACAGGGCTCAGTCCTTGGCCCCCTGTTGTTCGGCATCTACTTCTCAGAAGTACAGGCAAACATAGGAGGACTATGGCTGACAAAGTTTGCAGATGACTGCAAACTGGGCGCCATAGTGGAAAGTACATCGGACACAGATATCCTTCAGAGGGGTCTCACGGAAACTGATAACTGGTGCCAGAGCCATGGCCTAAAGTTAAATGCCAAAAAATGTATAGTCATACCCTTTGGGAAAAACAAGGTAACCCCAAGCTACCATATAGGTGGCAATCCATTAAGCACAGAAGAGGTTATCAGGGACCTGGGGACCCAGGTTGACAGTGGCCTTTCTTTTGATACTCACATTGCTAAAGTGGTTAGAAAGACCTTCTACACTGCCCACCTGATCATGAAGGGATTCACATCCAGATCAAGTGAGGTCATTGTTCCCCTGTACTCTTCACTTATCAGACCAATGATCGAGTACAATGCCCCATTCGGGATGTATCTCACCCGACACCTGCAGCAATTGGAGAGACCCCAAATGTTCCTCACCAAAAGGATAAAGGGACTCCAAAATCTGTCATATGCTGCCAGAAGAAACTCCAGCTCTATTCAGTCGCATACCGCCTGCTCAGAGGTGACCTGTGCCTGACATACAAGGCCATGTCCAACCCAGAATTAATGGACATGCTCCACCTCAAAAAATCCAAATCTACCAGATCCACTAGAGCAAGCGACTTAAACCTTAGCACGGATATAAATAGGACATGCTGGAGGGATAGATTTGTCACCCAGAGACTCCCTATGCTGTGAAATAGAATCCCAGTCCATGTGAGGCAGAGCACCTCGCTGGCTCTGTTCAAGAGAAATCTTGACCGGTGGATGGGAGATCATAGGTTTACCCCGGGAATCATCTCTGTGTCACTGCTGGACAGAGGCACAACAAACTAATGGGCACAGTATTTTTTAACATAAGGGGTGGCGTAAGCCACAAAACTTTGGGCTAGGCTTATAAATGCCTTAGGGCAGATAGCCTAGTATAAACCTATAAACCTATAAAAATAGGGTGGAAATAGAAGAAAGGGAACTATGGTTAAGAAGTAACAAGAATTATTTAGAGGGACTGACAATGTTAAAGTATGGGGAATTTCACAGAGCAAGAGGAGGATCAGCTGCAGAATGCTAAGCAGGAAATAAGGGAGTACCCCGATAATATAGAAGAGTTTAGAAAGATTGTGGTTAAGTAACTGTTTTTTGATAATAATAATGCTAGAGCACAAAAACGTTTAGCATGACTCAGGCAAGTTTATGGAGCCTATAACAAAGGAAGTCAACATGAGATCCTGTAGCAGTATTAGAAATATTTCAGAAATTCTATGAAAGTCAGTATAAAAGAGAAAAATATGGAAATCAAGAAAGGATACAAACAGAAATGTTTATGGAAAAATTACATATTCCAAGATTAGAAGCAGATAACGCTAACTAATACTAACAGTTAGGATAGGAGGAGATGAGAAAAAAATTGTGATGCATAACCAATCTACAGGAAAGTACCCAAGAATAGATGGTATTCTTGTGGAAGTCTGCAAGCTAAGAGAGAAAACTGATAAAGATCTGTAAGGTTTTGTTTAACAGTATTTTAAGAAGAGCCATTATTGAATCCCCAAATGATGTGGATACTCTACAAAAGGGCCTTACAGAAACAGATGCTTGGTGCCAGAGCCATGGGCTCAAGCTCAATGCCAAGAAATGTATTGTTATCCCCTTTGGGAAAAAACATGTATCCATGAATTACCATATAGGTGGCAGTACACTAAACACAGAAAGTGTGATAAGAGACTTAGGGACACAGGTGGACAGTGGTCTCACCTTCGATAACCACATCGCCACAACAGTCAGGAAATCCTTCTATGTGGCACACCTCATCACAAAGGGCTTTTCATCCAGAAAAAGGAGGTCATTGTCCCACTGTACTCATCCCTCATTAGACCCATTATAGAATACAACGCCCCATTTGGTATGTACCTCTCAAGACATCTGCAACAACTGGAAAGGCCTCAGAAATACCTCACTAAAAGAATCACAGGCCTAAAGCAGATGCCCCACGCTGACCGCTTAAAAACTCCAGCTATACTCTGTCACATATCGTCTACTCAGAGGCGATCTCTGCTTAACATACAAGGCCATGTCAAACCCAGAGCTGTTGGACATGCTACACTTAAAGAAATCCCAATCCCTCAGAGCTACACGCTCCAGGGATCTAAACCTTGTCATCACAATAAACAAAACATGCTGGAGGGATAGGTTCCTGACCCAGAGACTCCCCAGACTCTGGAATAGATTGCCCATACATGTCAAGCAGAGTGCCTCTTTGGACCTCTTCAAGAGGAACCTTGACGATTGGATGGGAGAAAGGAAATTCACCCCAGGGATCACGTCAGTCGCCCTGCTAGACAGGGGTCCAGGAAAGTAAATAATGTGGGAAGAAATAGCCAGGGAATTGTTATGGCTAGGCTTATATAGGCCCTAGGGCTGATAGCCTAGTACCAACCTATGAACCTATGAACCTAAGATGAGAAGTACCAACATCTTGGAAGAAAGCAGTGATGGCTATAATACTTAGAGTACATACAGGCCCATTTCAATACTAAACCATGACTATAAAGTGTTTGTCTATAATGGCTAAAAGAATGGCAAAAGTAATTCCAAAATTGACAGATATGGATCAATGTTGTTTTGTGGAGGGGAGACAAATATTTGACAACACTAAAAGAACACAGAGATCCAGAGGGAAGCAGAATGTAAGAAAATACCATTGTGGTTGGTGGGTCTTGACTCTAAGAAAGCATTTGACAGAGTAAGCTGGGACTTTAAGAGCAGGGCAATGGAAGCATTTGCAATTCCTGAAAAAATTATAAGCTTGATTAGGAGGATATATGAGGGATTGGAGGTGAAAATTAAAGTGGGTGGCGTCCTCTCTGATAATTTCTGTTTGAGCAGAGGAACAAGGTGGGGTGTCCTCTTTCCCCTTTGCTATCTGCATTATATTTAGAACCATTAGCAAAGAAAATAAAGGACACAGAAATTCAAGGATATAATTGGTATGGTAGTCAAGAAAAGCTGGCTCTATTTGTAGATGATATTATTTTATAGATGAGAAAACCAGAAAGAGTCATTACAGTGTTGTGGAACATTTTGAGACAGTTTCATATCTTTTCGGGATACAAAATTAATGAAGCTAAAACAAAGGCAATGGCAGTTCTATGTGTAAGTCTGTACATGAAGCTGATGGGATCTGTACTAATGGTCACCACCATCTTAGGTCCTTCTATTATTGTAATTGTAACCCAAGGGGCATTATATACATTTGCTTTATGTACAGAATGTTGCTTCTTCTGTTTGGGTAGCACACAGCAGAGGTTCAGGGACCAAATACACAAAAGGACTTCTGGACATTTGAAACAAGAATGTAAACAATGCTCTGTTTAAGCATATCTCTGAATATCCTACTCTCAAGTTTTTGTTCTTTGGATTGGACACTGTTCATAGAGATATTTGTGGTGGGCCATGGGAGGATTTGATTGAATTCAATGAGGTAAAATGGCAAATTTGCTTGAATTATTTTATACCCCCTGGTCTTAATGACAATATGACTATTATTAGTGTATTCGGATAGCCGTATTTTTTATCCGAGTGCTTTTTTTATTATTAGTGTATTAAAACTGTGTTCATATTTAGTGTAACCCTGATAATTTATTTAAGCAATGACGTGTCACAGTTTTTTATGTGTTTATTTGCTTATTGGTTAATTAAGGTCATGGGATAGGGAGAAAGACTTTAAATAGCTTTTTTTTTTTATTTTTTTGTATTTTGAAGAAGTCTTGTTGTTGCATACAGAAAAAAGTGCGCAATTTTATTAAATACTTTCAGCTAAGAATGGAGTGCCTTATGTTTTTCCCCACCTATATTTTTTTGAAATTATGTAACCCCCCCCCCCACACACACACACAAACACACAAATTGGTTTAATAATATCCTTATTTATGAGGACAAAATTAATTGAAGTATTTAGGAGTATGGATTAAAAATGTTTCTGATGTGGCAGCTAATGATGTGTGAAGAGGCTAAACAAATGAGAATACAAAAACTGAGAAAATGGAAGTTTTGTTATATGGATATGCATAGTAAAATACAAGCAGTTAAAATGTTTTTCGTCCCATTAATGTTATGCACCAGTCAGACATAGTGTCATCAACAAGAGGAGAAGTTGTAGATAGCAATTAATAAAAACCTGAAGGACTTTATCTGGGAATGAAAACCAGCAAGAGTCAAGTAGGATAAACTGATTTGTCCAGTAGAGCAGAGTAGACTGGGATTACTTGATATGAAGGGGTATTTCAGAGCTACACAGTTACACATAGCACAAGCAGAAAACTATAATTCAAAGTGGAAGGTGATGATGATGAAACAGGGGGGGAGCTCAAAAAACAAGGACAGACTGGGATTTTGAATGGAGGCCTTTAAGACGAACAATAATCATACAGAATATTATATCTATAAAGTAGCAGAAAGTATTCCAAGAACTAAGCCAACATGTGAATGGAGAAAGAATATTCTGCCGATAGGGATAACTGCAATAAGAGATACAGAAAACTGGCAAGAGTAGGCTGGAAATTATTGGAGAAAACTGGCAAAAGAATCACAGTATTGGCCTTGGGAGGAAATAATTAGTGAGAGAAAGGTAACAGAATGGGAAGAGGTCAAGAATTTACGTGGACTGCAGGCTAGAGACTGCCTTCCCTATCGATGATTGATAGAGTACAGGCAAACAGAAAGAAATAGGGGGATCCTAAGTGAAAGACCAGCAATGGTAGAGTATTTATTATAATCTAGAATATAAGCTGTTGCTAAAAAAAAGGAATAATTAGTAGTGCATGTAAAATACTGCATGATAACTATACAAATGAGAGGAGGTAAGAAAGGATTGGGAAGAGAGATTGGATAAACACTTCAAAAAGAAAGAATGGGGGATATATGTATGTCTCCCAAATATGAAACAATTTCAAGGAGATTTAGAATCCTTGCTTGGAAGTGTTTACATAGTTATTTTTATATCACAAGTGGACTTTTCCCTCAGGTAGATGTCAAATGTTGGGGGTGTGATAGGGAAGAAAGAGGTAATTGGGAACATATTTTCTGGAAGTGTAATGAGTTGGCAGACTTCAAAAATTCCCTGAAGACTACTCTGTTGGAGATACTCGGTGAACAAATTGGTTTAACTAAGGAAATGTTTTTTGAGCCTTGCTGAATCTAATTATGTTGGCTGCCAAAAAAAAGCAATTACTAGAAAATGGAAAGCAAAGTCTAATCCAACTGTACTAGAAGTATTGAATACATTAACAGAGATAAAACTGGAATTGGGATCTTCTGAAAAGGGTAGGAGCAAATTACAGAGAAAAATGTGAATTGTGGGAACAATACATGCAGAGGAGGAATGTGGTTTAAAAGAAGGCAGGATTTGAATGAGTTATGTAATGTTTGACTGACAATGACTGGGCTAGATTACAAGTGATGTATAATGTTTGCAACTAAAATGATGTCAATATGGTTTGTTTTCATTTATATAAATGTATGATTGCATATGTCATACGTGATAATTTAATAAAGATGTTTCTTGTTTAAAACAATCTAAATCTTCAACACTACTCCCAAAATTGGCTTCAGAAGTGGGTCAATATATTCTTGTTTTGGACAAAGATTCTTGGATTCTTTAATTAATTAAACCTTCAAGGGACACCATGTAGACCACCATTTGCAGGGCCGTTCCTTTAAGGTCAGTAATGCCAAGGGTGACCCTACCAAGAGTAAAGATCTTCATGCAGTATAGTATTGAGTCTCACAAGGGGCAAACAAACACCTTCACCAAGAATAAACCATGATCCTATGACAGGTTTTGGATTTGCCATTTGTTAGCTAGGTCAGATGGTCAGAATGGTAGTTGGAAAGAGATGTCTTGGAAATGCCTAGCCAGTGTTTCTGTATAGGATGAGTTCAGCTTCCATTTCCAGAGCAGCCTCTCCATTATACCCAGGGAATGTTTGGAAACAAAGAAATCTGAAGTGACTCTTTTCAACACATCAATAGTTGAGGTTGTTGCAGGATGCCATGTGGTCAGTCTAGGACATGATGATGGACCAGTGTTGAAGGAAGCTAGCTGCTGTTAGAGTAAAGAAAGAGGTTTTACATGCAGTGCTAGTTGCTGGGGTGGGGGTGGGAGGGAATTAGATTTGATTGGTAAGTAATAACAAGCCAAGAATGCAGCATATGCAGAGTTCAATGAAGCAAAGGCCCAGGTGTCAGAGAAGTGTGATAAAGTCATGGAGAAAGATTTTCAACTGCTTCAAATACATTTTGGCACACTATCCCAACAACTGAAAAGGGAAATATGGGCACACTGCTCAAGACTGTTCTCAACAACAGTGCAGAAAAACCTACATTGGCTGGTAAAATTATTGACAAGTTGAAAGAGCAATCTGACAAACTCCTGAATCAGGATGACATGCCCTGCTCTGAAAAGGAAACAGTACCAGAAGCAGGTGGTGGAACTGTATCCATTGTGGTTGTTGATAAGGTCACACTGGCAAATACATGTTCCACTGTGGCAAAACTGAAAGACTGGAGGAAATCTGGTTGGAAGTACTATAGGCGCTGTGGATGCTGTTGGGGTACTGTCGCTAACATGCCTTATAGTGTTGCATGGAAGTCTGGACCAGGACATTTGGACTGGTAAACAGGGGTAATGGTTCCCATTTTCAAAAGTGTGTGGGTTCCAGTTATAGAGGGCTCACATTTCTCAGTGCCCAAAGTAAATAATATGCCAGCATGGTAGAATGGAGACTGTACCAAACAGGTGAGTCTCCGATTCAGGAGAAGCTTTTTCCTTGAAGCGGTACTGGAGATATCAACTGAGTTTACCAATACTCATTACATGGATTTTGTGGAACTGTGAAAGCTATATGACCTGGACTATCTTTTAAAAAGTTTTACACAATTCAGGTTCCCTAGGATGCTGGTGCAAAAATGAACAGAGGAGACTTAGCAAGAATGAATTAGTACGCCTTAGAAGCAGAAACTTAGGAAAGGGGTTAACAGTTGGTAGGGTGAGGAAAAGGAGTAATAAAAGGAGAAAAGGATATGGGAAAGTCACATCAGATGATGTAAACATAAAGCAGCAGCATGGAAGGCAGATGGAACACTGGGATTTAAAACACAGCAGCAGCACAAAGAAAAAAAAAAAGATTATCCCATTTTTATAGACACCTTTAAGACAGTATCTAGTGTACTGTGTGCATTTCTGGAGAATGAATAACAGCTATTTCACAAAATTTGATACAGAAGCTGCAATGAGACAGCTTCTACTTCTAGCCACACCTCTGTTGAATTGGTAAACAGCTTCCTAGCTATAACCCTAGTACCAAATTATGGGTCACATACTGTTTTATCCACCACATGTATCATCTAGTAAAGAATCTCTTTTACACTATAATTTCAGGAATGCAGTGCTGGAGACAGCATGCAAGAACTGAGTCAGACTAAGGACTTTTTTGAGTTTCATCCTTTCTCATGTGTGGTCCAGAAAATGATATGCAAACACATAACACAAACATCATGTCAAGGCCACTAACACATGGCAATTAGAATACTGGCATTATAGCTTAATGACTTAAAATCTAGAATTACGCTGGTGATACTCAATGCTAACTTTCAAGTTTTATAGTGACACTATTTTCATTCTTACTGTTAAAACAGGTAAAAAGTAAAACAGAATTCAGATACAAAGCAGTTAAAAAGGCACATAGTTGAGAAAAGTACAGTTTTGTACCTACCATAAATGTAGATGTTCGAGGATCCACATTGCTGCAGTCCTTACTATTGGGTAGTCCGCTGTCCAGTCGGCCCGAATACCAGAGTATATGGCTGACGTCGGTCAGGGCGCATTAGACTGACGTCAGTACGTCAGGGTACTAATGCGCATGACCGACGTCATATCCTCAGTCTTTTCTTGCCCCAGATGTCAGAAGACCCTAAAAAGACAAGGCCCAAAATACCTGCACCAAAATTATGTACAATATATACAAAAATATATACAAAAATATCAACAGATAACCTCACCTACACAACCACCCCTAAACACAGAGGGAAGGAGGGAGGGTAAATTGGACTGCAGCAATGTGGATCCTCGAACATCTACATTTATGGTAGGTACAAAACTGTACTATGTTCTTAGTTCCACATTGCTGCAGTCCTTACTATTGGGTAGAATCCCAAAGCAGAGGTAAGGGAGGCTGGCAAATCATAAAGAAGTAGGAGCTGACAACATGCCCTGCAAAACAGCTGTGGCAAAACCAGCCCTAGACTTAGAGTAGATAGGAAGGTGATAATGCTTAGAGAAAGTATGCACTGAACTCCAAGTAGCTGCCTCCAAAATATCTTTAGTTGCCACCCCCCTTAGAAATGCTGTTGAAGTGGCAGTAGCCCTAGTGGAATGAGGCCTAATCCCAGCTGGAATCTCCTTGCCATGATGGGAATAACAAAATGCAATGCAAAACCCAATCCACCTAGAAATAGTTTGTTTTGACACAGGCTTGCCCTGCGAACTCAAAGCAAAAGAAATAAACAACTGCTGAGACTGCCTAAAATCCTTAGTCCTGCTCAAATAATAACGCAATTGCCTGTGTACATCTAAAGTGTGCAAAATCTTTTCCCCTTTATTTTGGGGGTCTGCATAAAAAGTAGGCAAATGAATAGTTTGGTTTAAAGCCACACTAGAAACCACCTTAGGCATAAAGGAAGGATTAGTACGTAATGATACCCTATCCTTATGGAAAATCAAAAAGGGCTCCACTGCCATAAGGGCCTGCAACTCAGACACCCTTCTTGCAGAAGTAATAGCCAGAAGAAAAGCAGTCTTCCATGACAAGTATTTCAATTCAGCAGTAGCCGCAGGCTCAAAAGGTTGTAGAGTAAGTTTTTCCAACACAAAATTGAGATCCCAAGCAGGAGTAGGAGCTCTACGTGGGGGTCTTATATTCTTTGCCCCTCTAAGAAACTGCTTGAACAAAGGATGCGAAAACAATGGTGGGTCACAATCATAGTGAGCTGAAATTGCTGCAGCATGAATCTTAATGGAAGAGAAGGACAAACCTTTGTCCAATAACTCAGTAAGATATTGAAGAGCCACACTCAAATTAGGCTCAGAAACCTCCAAATTCTGTGCTGTACTCCAAAATAAAAATCTCTTCCATTTTTCTGCGTACACTTTCCTTGTACTAGGTCTTCTAGCTTCCATAATCACATTTAAAACTTGTTGAGGAAGTTGAGACCTGCTGTGTTTCAACACAGAATATGCCAGGCTGTTAGATGGAGAGAGTGAAGCTTGACATTGAGCAGATGACCGTCCTTCTGAGATAACAGATGAGGAATCAAAGGTAAAGGCCATGGAGGCTTCCTTACCAGACTCCTTAGTAGTGGGTACCAGTGTTGCCGAGGCCAATCTGGAGCTATCAAAATCATCCTTGGCTTGTCTTGTCTGACCTTTAATAGCACCTTTGGAAGAAGAGGCAGAGGTGGAAAGGCATACACATGAAGGTTTTTCCAACTGAAAGACAGAGCATCCACTTTCCAAGCTGTGCGATGAAACCCCTTTGTGCAAAACTTTGGCAGCTGGTGGTTTAGTGGAGAAGCGAACAGATCTATGTCTGGAGTTTCCCATGACACTGTCAATTTCTGAAATACATGAAGATCCAGTTTCCACTCGTGGGGATCCATGATTTGTCTGCTTAACACATCTGCTAAGGAGTTCTGTGCTCCTGGCAGAAACCTTGCCTGAAGAGTTAGTTGCAAGCTTAGCGCAGTCTCCCATAAAATCATTGCTTGCCTGCATAGAGGATAAGAATGTGTTCCCCTTGCTTGTTGATGTACCACATGACAGTTGTGTTGTCTGTTAGAATCAACACCTGCCCTGGAAGAAGTAACTCCTTGAAAGCCATTAATGCAAACTGGACTGCTAACATCTCCTTCATGTTGATATGTAGATGCTGTAGTCTGGCAGGCCACTTGTCTTGTATCCACTTTCCATTTAGATGAGCTCCCAAGCAATGTCCGAGGCATCTGTCGTTAAAATCTGACTCGCCTCTGGTCGGGTCACAGAGAGTCCCTTGTTTAGGTGACATTCCTGAGCCCACCACAAAAATTCTTTTGAAGGCAAGGTATTATTTGAATGACAGTGTCCAAATCCTGGCAGTGCTGTGTCCATACATTTTTGAGATACCATTGCAGCTTCCTCATATGCAGTTTGGCATTGGGAAGCACCAGAATACAAGATGCCATGAACCCTAATGCTTGAAGGACTGTCCTTGCAGTCAGCACGGACTGATGAGATAGTTGATGGAAGTAAAGTGATAGACTCTTTTGTTTGTCCGGGGTTAAAAAGGCCATCTGGGCTGCTGTATTCAGTCTCACACCCAGAAAGCACATGTCTTGAGAGGGTACTAGGACTGGACTTTATTTCGTTCACAGAATACCCTAGGCATCTTAGCACTGCTATAACATATTCCAGATGCTGTAGAAGGTCTTCCTTTTCTTGAGCCAGAATCAGGCAGTCGTCCAAGTAAGGATAGATTTGAATTCCTTGTAGCCTGAAGTAAGCTATCACTGGAGCCAGAACCTTTGTGAATACTCTGGGCGCAGTAGATAAGCCAAAGGGCAATGCAGAGAACTGATAATGAGAATTTCCAGCTCGAAACCGCAGATACTTCCTGCAACTTAGCCTTATAGGCACATGAAGGTAAGCTTCCTTGAGATCTAAAGTTACCATCCAGTGATCTTTGCCCAGCAGAGGTAAAAGCTGTTGTAACGTCAACATCTTGAACTTGGGAATGTCCAGATAAGTGTTGAGGAGAGATAAATCCAAAATTGGTCTCCACGTGTTCCCCTTCTTTGGTACTAGGAACAGGCGAGAATAAAATCCTAGGCCCCTTTCCGATACAGGGACTGGCTGAATGGCCCCTATCTGGAGTAACTGAGAAATTTGCTTGTGAGCCTCTTTTCTTTGTGGAGGAGGAACGTCTGGCATGCCTTTGAAAGGGGCAATGTATGGAAATAGAACCTGTAACCGTGGTGAATGATATCCAACACCCATCTGTCTTGAGTAATTAAATCCCAATTTTCTTTGAAAAGAGACAGTCTTCCTCCCAAAGGAGCTGCCAGACGAGAATCTACTGGCAGCTGAAAAGGCAGGTCATTGGGTCTGTGTACGAAAGGACTGACCCCTGCCCTCACCAGAAGTCTGAGCAGGAGAACTCCCTGTTCTAGGCCTAAAAGAACCTTGAGCCCTGCCCCTACCACGTCTAGACCTACCCCTAGACTGGGAATCATAAGCAGGATATGTCCACCCCTTAGCAGGCCAATTTCTACTAAACTTCGGAGGCTGCACCTGCAAAAAATCTTTAACAGTTTGCATAGACTTAGCTTTGTCCTCCATTTTCTTTAAAACTGCTTCCACAGGCGAACCAAACAACACATCAGACTGTAAAGGAGCATCCAAAATCCTTGTCTTAACATGCTCAGCTAAATTCTGATCCCTCAACCAGGCATGCCTGCGAAGAACAGAACTAGTGGCAGCCACCCTCGAGGAGGCCTGTACAGCATCAAAACCACATTGCAAAGAATGCTTACCCACTTGTTCAGACACATGAACCAAATCCAGCAACTCTTTACATCAATACCTTCCGCCAAAGCATCCACCTTAGATTTCAATTGTGAAAGGAGATAATTTTGATATTTTAGCATGTGAAACTGACAATTCAACGCTCTCATGGCTAGAGTGGAAGAAGTATACACTTTCTTTCCCCACCTATCCAAAGCCCTTGCCTCTTTATCAGTGGGAACAGGATTTTTAACCACAGAGGCCTTAACACCTTTAGGCCCCTGAGAAACAGTTTCTGGGTCCGCCCTAGGACTCTTAAACAAATACTTATGAGCTTCGGGCACCCTATAGTACCTATCAGGTTTAACAGGAGCAGGAGGCAAAGAATCAGGGTTCAGGGAAGCCTCTGCAAAAACATCTTCCACCACATTCAACACAGGAGGTATAGCTAAGGGCCTATGCTGGGGTAAAAACAAGAATTCCCTAAGCCTTTTCCTGGAATCAGAGTAATCCTGGCCTTCCCATTTAAAGTGCTCCCTCATGGAATGCAGAGTCTCTGAAAATGAGAAATCCTCAGGAGGAGAAGCTGTAGGAGTGGAATCATCCACATCAGAATCAGAATAAGGAGGATACACCTGCAAATCTTCCGCAGAAGACTCAGAAGCCTCTGAACACTGTTCAAAACTATCAAACTCCTGATCCACCCTAGGCCTCTTATCAGGAGGGGGCATAGAACCTCTAATCATAGTAATCAAATCTTCTGCCATTTTAAGCATATGTTTCTTAAGTACAGAACCCGAAATGCTAGGAGAAGCCCCCCCTGAAGCTGAACTTGGCCTACCTCTCAAAGAAGTTTTGGCAACAGAAGGAGAGGCTCTAACTACCTTGGGAAGAGAGGGAAGAACAGTTACCTGAGAAGCCCCCTCAGCCTGGCCTACCTCCTGAGAAGGCACATCCTGTAACAGTAAAGTTTCTGCCTGAGACTCCATAGAAACTCCTGGCAAAACCTCCGGCTCCACTGAGCCTTCTAAAGAACCGACGTCCGGGACTGCCGGTTCATCAACCCTAGGCTTCGCTGTTTTGTCCTTGCGCTTCTTGGACGAAGCGGCGCCGGAACATCCGACGGCATTTTATAATTGCAACGCTTCCCAAACACTAACCTGGCACAGTCTAACCTCCTCTTAATAGTGCGTTTGTTAAACCTAGCACAAGAGCGGCATCCAACAACGTCGTGCTCAGGCCCTAAACAAGGTATACACAAGGTATGGTAATCCCTATGAGGTATCTGTTTCCCACAAGAAATACAGTTATTCACTTTTTCTGACATCCGGTTAAATACTGAGGCAAGAAAAAACCAAAATGTTCCCCAACGGGGTACTTAGCCAACTCTGATTCGGTCTGAAACTCCGGCTTCGGAAATATCTCAGAACGCCAACCTGCACTCGCAAAACTGCTTCTGCATCGGACCATGCGGCAAAAAAGACTGAGGATATGACGTCGGTCATGCGCATTAGTACCCTGACGTACTGACGTCAGTCTAATGCGCCCTGACCGACGTCAGCCATATACTCTGGTATTCAGGCCGACTGGACAGCGGACTACCCAATAGTAAGGACTGCAGCAATGTGGAACGAAGAACATCTATATAAATCTGGTACCTAAAACAATTTTGTGCAAACTGTCAGTCATTCTATGAAAGTTACTGCTTTACAACTGTGTAATCAAAACTCAAGAACTCTTAACAGTCTTTCAGAGTATAGGCAAAGAGAGAGGAACTGGAGAATCCTAAGGGAAAGCCCTGCTCTAGTAGAGGGTTTTAGTCAAATCGAGCAGCCAGCTGCTGTTAAAAAAGGATAATTAGTAGGACATATAAAATACTGCATGATAACCACATCAATTAATCAGAGGAGGTTAGAAAAGTTTGGGAAGAGACTGGAAAAGCAATTTACAAGGAAAAAATGGGAGGACATATGTATGGCTCCCAAGTATGCAACGAAGTTCAGAAGGTTTTGAACCTTTGCTTGGAAATATTTGTATAGGTATTTTTATACCTCAGCCAGACTTCAAATATTTTTTCCTCAGGTAGAGAGCAAATGTCGGAGGTGTGACAGGAAACAGAGGTAATTGTGAACATATTACATGGGGCTGTAATGAGATAGCTTTTAAAATTTCCCTACAGAGTAATCTGTCAGAAATTGGGTGATCAAATGGTTGCCACTAAGGAAACAATTATTTTTGGGTGGGGACACGGGATCTGACTTTACCAGACATAATAAGACTCTGTTAAGTTTAGTTCTGTTGGCTGCCAAAAAAGCAATTACTAGAAAATGGAAATCAATGACTAAACTAATTGTATTTGAAATAGCGCATATTGTAAAAGAATTAAAAGAGCCTGAAGAGGATCTTTAGAAAAAGGAAGGAACAAACTACATAGAAATAAATTGAAATTGTGGGAACAATACAAGCAGAATAATGTCAGGAGGAGTGAGGTTTAAAGGAAGGCAGGAATTGAACAATTTATGTAATTTTGGAATGATTATAGTTATAAAGAAAACATGAGATATATAATGTATGTAAATGGAAAAAAATGTTAAAATGATTTGCTTTCTTTTATATTAATGGATGTGTTCCTATGCCAAGTGATAAAACGTGTTTTTAACTCTACCAGTCCCTAGTCTGGCTCTAATGCGCAGAACATTTTTCACCACTGCCCGTGGCCTTGGGGTTGTAAGAAAAAGCCTGGATCACAAGAGTGGCTGTCCAGACAAAATAGCCAGGGAGCTGTCCTCCCATCTCCAATGTGTGCCTGGGTGTGTGGGACTAGTGCAGTTCCTTGCAGAGGCCAGGAGTCTAGCTATATCTAGTTTTGAAGGTGTCATGATAGATATTCATACTTCATGTGTAACATGTATAGCATATTAGTACCAGTCGTGCCACCAGAAGTAAGGCTGATGACTTATCTAAGTGGAAGGATGCTGGCTTCCACCTATCACATCATCTCCAGCAGAAGCCATCATTCCTCAGCTCTGGCCTGCAATTAGCCAAAAAGCTAACTCCCTGAGAAGTAGGTCCTAAACGGCAAGGGTTATATATTGAGTGTGGCCAAACAAATGAAAGTCATTGGTCTGGAAAGTTAGCTGCAAATGGCAGATATTCAAATGTGTGCAGTGTAAAGGGTGTTGTGTAGGGAATGTAGAGTATAATTAAAGAAATAATTTTCCTAGAAATCCATGTTCATGCTTGTCTCAATTATGATGACAACCACCTAATTCCCAAGCAAATTGATAACAGTGTGTGAGAAATGCAGTTACAAAATAACACTAGAGGAAAGGCTCTCACATATTGATATTATTAATACTAAACCAGAAATCATTCGATGTTGTGCAACTTATAAACAAAGGTTTGGCAACAAGGTCCAAGGAAGTCATTGTTCCATTGTATTCGGCATTCATCAGATCTACCATTAAGTACAATACTCACTTTATGTACCTAACCAGGCATATCTAACAACTGGAATGTCCACAGACATTCCTCACTAAAAGAATACATAGAGTAAATAACATGTTCTGCGCAAACCACCTCAAGGTCCTACCCCTGTATTCTGTCTCCTACAGGCTGTTGAGGGAAGATCTATGCCTGGTATACAAGACATTGTCAGACACCACTCTGATGTACCTCCTGGATATTCGCAAAACAAACAGCACCAGAATTAGCCATTCTAAAGACTAAAACCTTGCCAGTGATATAACTGATACCTGCAGGGGAGGCAGGTATGTATCCCCAGGGACTACCTTTTTTGGAACAGGCTACCCATCCATGTGAAGTAGAGTTCTTCTCTAACCCAATTCAAGTGCAACTTGGACAACTGGATGGGGAGCAGGAAATTCATCCCTAGTTTGGTCTAATGGACACAGGCAGCCTGTAAATGCTTCTTCTTCCAGGCCCCTGCTTATAAATGTTTAACCTCCCAAGCCCCTGCTTACACTCATCAAGTGTGTCAGAGATGCATGTCTAGGCTTAAAAAGGCCATTGTGGTCATTAGTCTAGAAAACACCTATAAATCTATGAACTTATAAACAGGTTGTCAGAAAGACACAACATCGCTCTATGCCCATCACACTCAGTACTGACCAGACGCATAGACTAGCATAAGCAGAGGCCCATAAATGCAATCTACCTAAACCTCAAAGGCCTCCCAGAAGCAAAGATGGCAACAAGTACCCTCAGCAATCTCAAAAATACAACTCGAAAATACTCCACTCAAGAGCACCCATCATGAAGCATGCATCTAGAACTAGTGTCTCAACTCATAAGCCTATATGGCAAACCTCTACACAACCAAATGTCCTAGGAGATTCCATTGTGAAACACAATGATAAGCCACTCATGAGACTAAGAAATAAGAGAGGGTCACTATCAGTTGCATATTGGGAGTCAGGATTTGCTATATAATGCATGCACTTAAGTCCCTGCATGAGAAGCACACAACTCAGTCATAGTACACGTGGGAGTAAACCTGAGGAATTCCCTCCTGGACTATGCATAACGGAGTTCTCGGAATACCTTTTCCAAGGCAGCTATGAACCTAGCTCTGAGCAGCATTTTACCTTCACTTAGAATGATGCCGCAATATGGACAAAAAAGAATTGACTTTAACGGGTCTATATCATAACATCGAAGTCTCAAAACTTCGAATGTTATAATATCGAACCCAAAACCTCGAAGACTGACAACAGCGAAGCCACGGAACATTGAATTCTTTCCCAGGGAAAGAATTTGGTGGTCCATTTCTGCTGCTTCGCTATTTCCTCCACTGTGGTGTGATCTCAGAGTTGGTATATTTAAGTAGGGGGGGTGTGGGGGCACAGTCCCCCATGTTGGGGGGTGTGGGGGGCTATTAGAAATAGTTTGTAATGTTTGTGTGTTTTGTGTTGGAACAGTGATTTTTTTTCCCAGGGAAAAAAAGTTGCTGTTCTCAGTCTTCGGTGTTTTTAGCTTTCGTGGTTTGGAGTTCGATATTATAACATTCAAAGTTTTGACTCTTCGATGTTGTGATATAGACCCGACTTTAACAGTACTCTTAGCTTCTAGTGTCATTCAAAGGGGATACAATATACATCTGCATGGGAGGACATGTTAAACAGTCCAAACTGCTTTGCCAGGCACAGCCTGCAACCCCCAAGACCTTATCTACCCTCACAGTGCCTTTTGTGGCAAATTCAGTCTATGAAAGCTTCCAACATAGCAAAACAAAATTTAGAAAACATGAAGATATTACTGCTCAATGCTAGGAACCTAAACAGAAAATTACATTCCTTACAGGCAACTCCTTAAGCTAGAATGCATCAATATATGCATCATCACAGAGACCTGGTTCAAGAATACTGAGAGCAGCTCATCAGTGCAAGGTTTCAACACTTGCCATGCATTCAGACCCAGCACACTAGATCAAGTCGCAAAGGCAGTGTTGTCTTTACATTCATAAAACAGAATTACACCTCCAGACTTGTTAAGCAGGGCAATGACCTGAAACTCCTCCATCTCCAGCTAACCATTAACAAAACTCCATATCACACTGTAGCCAAGTATGGAACTCCCTCTATACCCATCTGATAAGGAAATCCTAAGCATTTAGCCAACCATCATTCTCTTAAGAGACTTCAACTACTTCTGAATTAACTGGTAAACATACATCTCAAACATGTATGCCCAGAGATGGGGCTGGACTTTGTAACAGACTCACTGGACCATCTAGTCCATACCCCAATGAGGGACAACAAAATATTGGACTTCGTTCTAACCAATGTGTTCCCCCTACAGTTGCAACAAATATGAGCAAAAAGTTGGAGGAATCCTCCAATAACTTATCGGAGATTAAGGCAAAGGAAGTGTATTAAAACTGAGTGAAAACCTGACAAAATTCAACTATCCCTTCTATCCTCAGGACACCACTACAATTGCTGAGTCCTTCACTGCCAAATTCTAGGAACATTTAAATAACTGCAGAGAAGGAACTGTGTGAAATAAATACAGCAAGTTTAAAAATAAAACCTTATGGTGAAATCATTACATAAACAGACTCTACAATAAGGAAAAAGCTCATTGCACATAAAAAAAATCTAATTCTCCAAATGCCAAAAATGCTGTTAAGATTAACAGAGAACTTTGGACCCTGATTAAAAGAAAGCTAGATGTGAGGTAAAAATGCAAAAGGCAATCACAGAGCCTCTTTTAACTATGTCAGAAACCTCAAAGATAATTTTTAAAATTCTGTTCTGTTAATAGTGAATGACAGAATGCACTCTAAGGATAGAGACACATCCAGTCTACCAGCAGATGTATTTAGCTCTAGCTTTACCCTACCTCTCCCTTACCCAGACCAATTATGCACATCCGCACACTTCTTACTCAAATCTCCTAGGAACAAGTCCTCAAGGCACTACTCCTGCTTTTATGGGGCTGAATAACATACCAGGATGCCTACTGGTCAACCTGAAACATATTCTGTCAAATCTTCTCAGGAGATTTTTCAATATTAACCTCCTAACAGGGTCTTTACTAAATGAATGTAGGACTGTAACAGTGATCTCCCTTCACAAAGGTAGAGTGTCAACCAATTCAGGCAACTATAAACCTATAAGCATGACCAGCCTCATCTTTAAGGCTACACAAAAGATCATTATGGAATCAATAAAGACACAGGCAACTTACAAACTATCGAACCAATCCAGTTTGGTTTTGTCAAAGGCAGATCTCCTGCCTACTCATCCTGGTTGACTTCTTCAGAGAGAACACAGAAAATTAGGGCGGATGGATCTATCTCCACTAGGAGACGTGTCTTTTTTTGGCATCTACTTGTCACAGTTCAAGCCAAACATTGAGAGTTTATGGCTGAAAAAGTTTCTGATGACCTAATTTGATAACATCGTAAATACTCCAGAAAACACCAGGATCCTTCACAAAAGCAGCTGGTGTGAAAACCATGGCCTAAAAGTAAACGTCAAAAAGTGCATAACTCTTTCCTTCAGAAAGAAAGATAAACCCTTGCAACTATCAAAATGACAACACTCTCCTGAAAAATGAGCCAATCACGAGGGACCTGGGAACATATATAAACAATGAGCTGCTGCTGAACACCACACGTTTATTAGGAAACCATTTACAGTCCTATATATATATATATATATATATATATATATATATATATATATATATATATATATATATCCATAAAATGAGCAGCATCACAAACAAGAGATCCAGGCATTTGAACTTTGCTTATTGCATAAATAGAACATGCTGGCGAGGCAGGTATGTGACTCAAAGGATCCCCATGCTCTGGGATAGGCTCCTCACCCATGTGAAGCAGATCCCATTTCTAACCCTATTCAAACATAACCTTGACCACTGTATGGGAAATCACAAACTCATCCCTGGGCTGGCTCCTGTGTCTCTTATAGACCAAGGCCAACAGTAAACATTCCCTAACTAACATACCCCCCCCCATAGCAACCACCTAACAAACATACTCCCCAGTTAAGACACATGTTACCAGGGGATGCAAGTGGGTTGGGTTTGCATAGCTAGGCTTATAAAGGCCCTTGAGTTTGTTAGCCTAATATACCACCTTTGAACCTACAAGCACAGCCTATTAGCAAGAATATGGCATCCAAATCTAGGGAGATGATAATTCTACTGCATACGGCACTCATTAGACCAGTCATTGAATACAATGTCTCATTCTGCATGTAGTTGTTCAAGCACCTGACACAACTTGAGGGACCAAAGCTTTTTCTCGCAAGAAAATCAATGGACTAAATCACAAAAGCTACTCTGACCACTTCAAAACCTTGTTCCTCTTCTCAGAGTCCTATAGGCTGCTAAATGAAGACTTCTGTCTCACATTCAGAGCCTCTACTGACCCCAGCCTTTCAGGGTTCCTATTAAATGATCAAAGAGGCATTCTTTGAAATGTGTCCTGATCAAACTTGAAAGCATGACAAGGCAAAATAGCCAAACGGCATATAAGCAATTTCATTCCCTGGGAAAGAAATTGTTTGGCTGCTTCTGTTACTTTGCCATTTTCGTGACTGTAGTGCGATCTCGGAGTGGTATATTTAAGTAGGGGGTGGGGGGTGAAGCCCCCCACTTTATGTAATGTTTTAACTTTTTTTTTTTTTTGCAGAACAGCAATTTTTTCCCTTGGAAAAAAAATCACTGTTCTAAGCATTCGAGATTGTAAGCTTTCGCTTACTTGGATTCGATAAATCATTTGTTTTTTTAAGCGTTCAATGATTTAACATAGACCCTTCCTTTTTAGACCTTAGACAAATCCATAAGTCCAACAGTGGCAGAAACACCTACTCTAGAGACCTCAATCTCTACTGCAACTTAAACAGAACATGTTGGAAAGACAAATATACCTTACAGAAAATACCACTTACCAAATACACACTTACAAAATACCACAGAAACGCAGTGGGAATGCATGGCTAGACTGCTAATGATCCTCAAAGATCAATAGTTTAGCTAAGTACCTATGAACCAATGAAAATAAAAAGTACTAAAAAAGTAAGCTCACTAGTGTTGCAACTGGTTGCTAGAGTACAGACCACACACGAACATGATGTTCTGTAAGATTAATCCTTACAATTGCTTTACGTGGCTATTACTCTGGTGGCTACCAATGTGGTTTGTTTTGAGTTGCTCCTAATAACATTCATCTCACTCAGATTTTCAAACCATGCTGTTGTCTTGAAGGATGAAAGTACAGTGAGAGAAGATAATGGAACTGAGGAAGACATGGGTTCAGAAAAAGAGTGACATAATGAAGAATATATGGGACAAAGGACAACAGGTACATAAGGCTGTTAGCTTTGTAGACTAGCAGAGTGTGAAAACAGACAGTGAACTTGGATGATTAGGTACACCACAAGATCCTTACTTGCCAAAACTCTTTTTTGGTTCATATGTATTTTTAACCATGGAAGAGACAAAACCACCTCAAAAAAGACCAGAAAAGTGCTAGACACAAAATAAATTTCTTCAGTGTACAGTCCACTGCCTTCACAGAAAGCTCTCCATTCATCAGTACTCTATGGCCCACTCCTGAGTGACACTTCTGGCACAGTATACTGTTAGCTTTGGTGGAACTGCTAAACTAGGATGCCATATACTTAGGACTGCCTGAGTAGTTTCCATAATGGAATTTACAGTAGTCATGCAGAAATGTAGTCAGCCTCTTAATGCAAGATGTCTGGACAAAGCCTAAAATAATGGGGGGAAGAGATTTTAAATATTGTTCTTATAAACTTAGAAAGTTGTTAAAATAACAGGATGCGTGTTAGCATGCATTCACTGAAGGATATGAAGTCTGAAACTCAAACGTATCTCATTATTTAGTGACTTCAGTTCTCAGAGACTTGCCAGAAAACCACAAATGTTATGAGGAGTCCAAAAATTTGAGACAAAAATCTGGACATTCTACAAAAATCTGGACAATTGAGAGGTATGCTGGCAGATTATCTTGTACTGCAACCTTTCTTTAACCAAACTAAAGAGCTCTTTTTTCACATCTCTAAAACTTTTGTGTGTGTGTGTGTGTGTGTGTGTGTGTGTGTGTGTGTGTGTGTGTGTGTGTGTGTGGAGTGGGGGGGGGGTAAAGTTCCTTGATTAAATGAAAACCAGTAAGGAAAAAAGCCAGTCAAATATCATGGCCATTATTTGGTTAGGTATGACCATGTAAACATTACTACAGTAATAGTGGCATGGCTCAAGTTTGTGGACAATCAGAGATAATTACATTTGTAATGGTTGCATGAGAAAATTTCAAGTATATGGTGTGTATTTAGCGAGCTCCACACAAATACAAAACCCACATTTGATCCAAGGAACTATATGCAATGAAATCTGAGTGGAAAAATGCCATATGACCAAAAGATACAGTGTGCCACTTCCTAACAATGATTTCATCTTTCACTCCTTGAATCATTATGCACAAACTTACACAGGAACGTGATGCTCGGATTATTACACAGTCACATGACGCTCTGATTATTACAAAACTTAAGGTATACAAACTGGCAAAATCTATATTTACCTGAGGAAAGTTGCTTCTTCAACCTGGGCAAAAGCTGAGATGGTGTTAAAAGGGTCAACTTTCCCAGGCATTCTGCTACAACACTACGTGTACCTTCCTCTACACATTCACAGTGCTTGAAAAGCAGGGCCCAAATGTCTTCCACATAAGGCTTCAAACCATCAGCTGAAGAAGAACTAATTACTTCTTTCAAAGAGTGCAACAGCAAATACTGTCTTTTAGGTTGACTTCCAATTTCCTTAATCATGAAGGGCATATATTCAGCAAGATTGCCAATACTTATATTTCCAAGAGCATATGAAGCAGCAGATTTTACTTCTTCACTTGGTGATGAGAATGCCTGAAGTATTACTGCTTTCAGCTCCCTCTCTGTGCCTAAGTTTGTGGTCCGGCCTATCTCTGCTAATGACAAAAAGGCCAAGACACGGACTGCATCAGTAGATTTAGAACTCTTGACATCTACAGTGAACTGATGAACTACTGAAGTAGCCTCATTAGGACATACTGAAGAAAGTGCTGCTATGCATTTAGCTACAGAGTAATACGCTTGTTTATGAAGGACTGATGGGCTACTGCTTTTACCGGCGGAGTGAAAAGGGGCTGTCAGTTGTTTCAGAAGTTCAGTATAGCCCATGTTACTAGTTTTGGTTATAACCAAAACTTGGAAAAACTCCAGAATAGCACCAAGTGTACCTCCCTGCAACAAAGGTGAATGGACAAGGTTGTAGAGCTCTGCCAAAACAGAACTACTGACCTTAGACATGGAAGATGGATAAACTTTAGCCAGAGAGGTCAGAAAACTTATTGCCACTTGAGAGATATGCATATCATTTTCCTGTATGAGGGAAGGAAGTTCAGCTAGCACAGACTCTATCATGACAGGTTTGAGGCTGTCACTGTAGTTCTTGATCAAAATCTCTAAAGCTGCCAGGGTGCTCAATTTCAAGGCACGTTGGTTCTTCCGTAAGAAGGAAGCCAGAATGGGTACACCTTCAGCAAGAAGAGGCCTAAGATCAATTCTGAGTGGGGAACCAGCAATCAGTGTTAGTGCCTTCACAGTAGTCAGCCTTGTGATCTCATTTTTCAGTCTTTCCAGAAAGATCTGCAGTGTTGGTTGAAGATCAGTGCTTAAGTAGTCTCCCAGGCTATAGATGATCTGACCCATACAAGAAATAGCTCGTTCCTTAACTTCTTGGTCAATGTCAGCAGCTTTCAGCCTTTTCAAGGTGCTAGAAAACAGGTCATTTACATAAGGTTTGGCATCAAATGAAGATGCTTTTTCCAGTGGTCGAATGATCTTTGCAAACTGCTGAGTAACAAGCAAGGCTTCTGATGTTATCTTGTAAAATGGATCGCCAATGCAGACTACCACTGGAGGCAATAGAGCTTTAACATGAGGGTGAAATATCTCAGGAGGGTGGTTGGAAAGGATAATGTAGAGAAAAGATAATGTGTCGATCTTCATATTGGAAGAACTTGACTTGTCAGTCAGTGAGTAAACAATGCCTAAATATGGAAAAAGAAAATGATTTTCAGAAAACTGTACAAATATTAATTTTTTAAACAAGTTAACATTTTCAGTTATCAAGAAGGTAGTTTACAACAGTAGTTGTATGCTTACTATACACAATGCATCATGTAAGGTTTTAATGCATGTGACAGAGGCAAAAATAGCAGAACTAACTTGATTATGGTTACACATTTTAAAACCAAGTCAACCTCCAAGCTATGTTCGTTGCCTACTACAACACAAAGCATTAGAAAGAAAATTCATAAAGTAAATTAAAATAATTTATGGGTATGGTCAATTGCTCAGAAACCATTTTGATAAATTTTTTTGAGAAAAAAGTCTCATTCAAGTGGAATGAGGGGCTGAACAATGACTTCTGGATCCCTCCTTAACATAAAAAATTCAAGGGTCTGGATTTAACCCACAGAAGTACTACTTTTTTCAGTGTAAGTGATTTTTAATCAGTTGACCGTATACAACTGAAATAAGGCTAATCTGTAATTTTAAAATTAGATACTAAACTAGCAACACGTCAGACAGAATTAAAAGCATACGCAGAAAATTCTGGTTCTGCAAGAGGGCCATGAGTCGCAACCTTCATACATGATGATTGTAAGATCTGCACATTCACTAACTTACTGGCACACTGGTCAAATTTTCATATGTACTCCTGTAACTGGCTGCAGGACCTTTTGCACTGGTGATGGCCAGAAGTCCTGCCTGTAACTGGGTGCAAAACATAAATGTGTGAAGACTAATGATGTCAGATTGGAACATCCCATCTTCCATTTGCAAAGGAAAAATATTTCCTCTGTTTACAGATGCCTTGGGATAACACCACAATGGCTCCAGTCAAAGCTATGGTGCTCCACAATCTTCCTTTGACGTATTGGCAGCCCAGTTTTGAAGTATGGCTGTCATGCTGTACATAGATGGAGGAAAACAACATAGCAAAGGACCAGTAAGAAGTAGGAGTGTGAGCCAGTGGGTCAAGTATATATTCAAAGACTGATGTGGAGGAGTCAGTCTGTATGCATCTCTGAGGAAGTGCCTGCAAGAACAAAAAGAAAACCTAATTTTTAAGAATGTAAATAAAGTTCAACAACTCACAAAGCATTCATCATGTAAAATGGTTTGCATCCAAAATTTCTACTGTTACTAAACTACAACTCCTCCTATGTTTATGTTCATTCAAAACATTGTAAATCATTGATGTGAAAAGGAAAATATTTTGCTTGTATGTACAGGAAATACATTTCAGCCTTGCAACACAAGTCTTGGTGGACACATCGTTTGCTGTGAATATGTTAAATCAGAATGCCACATGAAAAAAAACATGAAAAGTCTAATTTTCTATGGCAAAAACATACCAAACATCACTAAATACTAAAATATTACCATGCTTATACAAGTACATAATGCAATGTTTTCATGTTGTTTCCATCATGGGGTCAGTGCTGATAGTAGAGCTATTGGAGCAGCTCAGGAAGATGGATTAGGAGGATCCTTGCCTTTGTTAAGGTATTACAGAACTAACAAGCTCCTTTCCATGACTTCTGAGACCTTAATGCATTCAGCATTGCATTAAACAATACCATTTGTGTTTTCACAAATTTTGCTGCCTCTTAACGTCCAGAATTTGAGGCAAGCCATCACTTCTCTTCTGATACCACTGTAGTTTACTTTGTTCTGGTAATCCTGATCAAGAACTGGGTGGTGAATGCCTCTGAAAATTTCCTGCATTTTCTACACAGGGTCCCTATCCCTCTCCTAGGTTCTACAATGGTCTGCATAACAGATTTTGAAGACATTTTATTTTCTCTGGGTCTCTTATCTGCACCCTTTTTTTAGATCATAAATGTAGCCATGGTTCACTCACTAATTTGTAATCATATCCTTTGCTCCCAATATTTTTGTGCTCTTGGAGTGCCACTGAAATCCTAATCTCAGAATCATCCATCTGTGCTCACACATCCTAAAAAGGTATTAATTTATTTGACATTTCACTTGACTAATTTTATCCAGCTTCTCACGTGTCTGCAATTCTTTCAGAAGTCTGATTTTCTGTAGACAGGTCCTATTCTCATTTGCCAGAACAAACTAAACAAATTGCAGAGGTATCAGAAGAGAAGCTGGCACCTAGAACGTCACCAGGGGATGATGACTTATCTTTGAAATTCTGCAGGTTACGGAACAGATTATTAGAGGTTTAGGCAAATGTGCAGGAAAGCAGAGGAAAACATATTACAATGGTTTGAGCATGTACGGGAAAGGCAGATGATGATTTGAAGATCTGACAGAGATAGGCAGAAGGCAAGAGGAAACGAGGATATCCATCAAAGAGACAGATGGACTGTGTGTAAGAGAAGACCTGACAGTTAGGCATGACTCTAAGAAAATAAGAGAGTGGCACTGAACTGACAGAAGTGGAGATAGTTGACAACACCCTAACCCCATGTAGAAAATGGGAAAAGGGGTTGATGACAAGATGTCCTTCCACATCGCTGTTGCAATATTCTTCACCTAAGGGAACTCCTGCCAAGGATAGCCCAATATCAGAGCAGTAGAGACAAAAGGCAAACTTGTGAAACAAACTACGTTAGCTGCTAGAAGAAGCTGGAAGTTTCTTGAAGAAACTTTTACCACAAATAAATACTGATAAGCGCTTTCGTTTGTGTAACAATAATGAACTTCAGATAAAATTGAACACAAACAACAGGTTTAAATAAGGCCCAAAGCAGTCATCTGATCAAAGGATGATGTCATTAAACCCTCCCATTAAGTGCCAAAGTACTATTTAACGTGCCATTCAAATTGTATAAACTCAGTAATCTAAAATATTCATTCACTAAAACCTTAAAATATACTGAAAAAGATGAATGAAGGTACTTATCAGTTTATTTGTGAATAATAATCTGGCAGCTAATGTAGTTTATACAGCCCAATATCACGCCAGCTCTTATAGACACCGTACATCACACGTATACTCCCTGCACAAGACACAAGGCATAAAAATGACACAGATGCAAACACTCAGAACTTGTTTGCCACCAGTCTGAACACCAGCATCAGTTGGTCTGGATGCTCTTCTTCTGTGCTGGTTACCAAGCTGTGTTTCAGATAAGTACCCTGTTGGGGTTTCCTCTCTTTCTTTTTATCATTGCTTGGTACTCTGTTCATGTCATCCAGAAAGTGAAAGTGTCAGTATGGGAGGCAGATTCCCCATAAAGACCTTCACTTCCAGTGCCATTTTTGTTTGGGCGCTTCCTACAATCATACTCCGTGATTTATCTGCCAGGTGTTCATGCCTAAGATGCTACATACTCATCTCTCCTCTTTGTCCATATACCCAGAGAACCAACTCCCATTTCGAGGGCCATCTTTCTGTTAAGAATGCCAAAAAAGTCAGGTCTGATCCAACTGCTGTCTGGCATCCTTTGGATATCTCTCTAGTGGCTGATGAAAGGCCTTAAGACTGTCCAGTGCTTGCTTTGGGCTCCTCTGCCGCAACGCTGATGCAGGCTTGCATGGATATGAATTCTCACACATCCTCGAAGGTTTTTCAAACATCTGTACCTGATGTTGAGGGGGGACCTTTCCCTGCTGGGATCCACTTTGCAAAATGCTTGCCATTCAGTCAAATGCAGCTGATGCCTCTTCCAGAGCTGCTGCCTTTGTTTCAGTCACGATTCATTTTTCTTGGCTTTGTTTTCAGTCTTTGCTTTATGACATCAAGGCCAAACCTTTAGATGCTCCTTTGGAGAACTGCTGCTGCTCACATATTCAAGTCCCTCTGGTCTAACAGCAAAGCCTTGCAGCAGCTGAAACATATTTTTGTTTCTCAGATTCTTAAGTTTCAAAGAATTATCCTTCCAAGTCTGCCTTTGTTCTTAGGCAATCTCACCCTCCTGCTAAGGGTAAGAAAGGTTCTAGGCATGTTCCTCCTGCTAAGTCTATTCAGAGTCCTTCCTCCCAGGAACCTTATTTTCAGGACAAGCCTGGTTCTATTTGACAGTTTGCTTTTCCCTCCCTCAGCCAGGTCCCAGAGTTTCTTCTGCCTCTCCTTGTCTCTTCCAAATTGGTTTCAATTCACCTCAGATTCTTAGGTTCTGTCCATTATCTATGAGGGATATTTCATTGTTTGGAAGTCCCTTCCTCCCTTTTCCGGCATTCCTCAACATTCTCAGGAACAGCCTTCTCATTTCCGAGAGGTTCTTCAATCTCTTTCAGATCAGGGCACCATTCAGGCCATGCCTCCCACCTAGGTGGGGAAAGGATTTTATTCCAGAATGGTTTTGGTCCAACAAAAGGAGGGTACATGGACACCAATTCTGGATCATTCCCTGCTCAACAATTTTCTCAAGGTTCCTTCCTTTTAGATATCATCCCTTCAGACCTTTTCCTCTTCTACTTTCTCAGTCCTTTCTGATGTCTCTAAATCTCAGTAATGCACATCTTCATATCCCCATGCATCCTCTTTTCAGGAAATTATGTTTCTCTGGTTCTTACTTGCATTTCTCTGCTTTGTCCCTTGGCCTCTCTACTGCTCCCAAGGATATTCACCAAATGTTTCACTCCTGTCATTGCTTTTTGCAGACTTTGAGGTATTCAGATTTTTCCCTATCTAGACAATCTGCTTATTCAAGCCCCTTATCCCAATAGTCTGCTTCAGGATCTTCAGTTTACTACTTGCCTATTACACTGTCTGGAGTTCACCATAAACCACCAGAAAGCAGGTCTTACTCCTTTCCCAGGATCACTTTTTCCTCAGATGCAGGCTTCAGACAGCTCCCATGCTGGAATCTCTACCTGCTGTCAAGGCTCTGCCTGATTAAGTTTTTTTTCCAATCCTTTGTTCCTCTAGCATTTGTCATGACCAGAGAATTTCTCATAGACCTGGGCTTCATGGCTTCCATCATTCCCATGCTCCCTCTCACGAGGCTCCATATGAGGAAACTTCAATGATCCCTCAAATTGGTGTGGTTTCAGCATTGCGCCCCCTGGAGTTCCTGTTTCTGTTTCTTCCTGGTCTCATGCTTGAGCTTCAGTGCTGGATTCATCAACTCTCTCTCTCAATCCAAGGCATCCTTTTCAAGTTTCAGTTCAAACAGGAGGTGAGCTACCTATTGTGGCACATACTACACAGAGAGTTTTATACTTAAAAGATTTGCACACTAAACTTTTATTTGACTGTTGGAATCTCTTGGGGGGGGGGTTGTTTGTTTTGTTTTTTTCTGTGGGTTCCATTCAGCTGTTTGGATTAGTAGTCATGTTTTCTTTATTATCCCTCGTTTTCCTATACCCCTTTTCTGCTTTCTCACGTTGATCCACGATTCTTATTGTCTCTTCTATTACTGGTGGCTGCTTCTGTTTACATCTTTTCTTTATTGATTTTTTTTGCACATTGTCATTAACTGCCCTATTAACAGTCTTTTTTTTTTCCTCTGTTGAATTAACTAGGAGAAATAGTTTTATTCTCTCCCTCTCCTATTCCATGGAAAACTTGACATTGAAGATTTCTTCTTATCTGTGCTTAAAAATCACATCTCCCAACATATTCAGCTCACATTTGGGAATATTTCTAATGATCTCTCGAGTGTATAAATATTTGTGGAGACATTTCCAAGTGAAAAATTTGAACTTGGGCATACGTGACATTTCTAGGTATCTCCCTCATCTTATGGCATTCTTCAATTTTTATTTGCTCCAAGATTTCTTCTTTCATTTTCTCTCTGCTCTTCCCATTGACCCCTTTTTGCAATCCTCAATTTTTGCCACTCCTACCAATCCCTCTGTTTTCCCTTCCTTAATTATACTGCTGGCATAAATTCCAGTATTTTCTTCTCCATTTCTATCTTTTCCATATTTTCATGTATTTATTTCCATATACTCCCATTCCAGATTTCCCTCAGATATTCTTCCTTTATTTCACAAAACTTATCCTATCTCCTACTAGCTGTTGTGGCCAATATCCAAGTTATTTTTTCTTTCCATCTCCACTCTGTTCTCTCTATCTGTCCTTATCCTGTTTTTCCCCCTACTTGAATAATATTCTCTCTACATTTCTTGTTTTCTTCCCTATCCCACTGTTAAATATTATTAAAGTCTCTTTCGTCCAATCCAAATTTAACTCTCACCTTGGTGTTTATAACAGGTTTCCCAGAATGTCCTGATGCTCTCTATTTGTCTTTAGTCCCATATCATTTCTTTCCAAACTGCCTTATATTCTATGCCTGTTATTCTAAGTACATTTGCTAGGATACATGCTTGTAATGCCTCTTTTATATCTGGTACTCCCAGTCCATCTCCTGAGTTGTCTTTACTTAGGATTCCCATGCTACACTTAGTTTGCTCCCCTCCCATATGTATTCACTTAATTGTCTGTTTAACTATTTTCAATGTTCCAGGTGTTGGTGGTTTCTAGAATACCTGGCTCAAATATGGGAATTGTGGGAGTATGCACATTTCTATCACTTGTGCATTGTGATCAATGTACATTATCAGAATCTTTCATTTTTGCAACTGTCTTCTTGTATTACTGTACATATTTTCATATGTTTATTTTACTGTTTCCTCCAGTGTTTTATTTAACTATATTATCCCAACTATTTTATTTCCTCTTTCCATCTTTTCTCTTATTCCCATCTTCCTCATCTTTTATTTTCAATGCTTGGCCTTTCTCTCTATTTACTTAAAATCCTGATTTTATTTCAAGGTTCTCTATTTCCCACAGTTTCCCAAAGTCAGGATGCTTAAAGTTAGGAGTATACCATCCACATACAGAGAGATTAACCTTTCAGCCCCACCCCATTAGTATCCTTTTTATTCCCAACTGTCTTGTTGTTTGTGCTAGGGCTAAATATCACAAATAATGGAGACAGGGAACATCCTTGTCTTGTCCTTTATTCTACCAATATTTGCTCCGATACTCTTGCTCTTATTTTGACCTTTGCTGTAGATCCTGTAAAAGATCTAACAATTTTGTTGGGAATCGCCATTAGTATTCCCATCTAACGTAATCAAATGCTTTCTCTGCATTCAGTGATATTATTGACAACGCATTTTCATTTTCTTGTGCATCTTGCATTATTAATAAAGTCCAGACTAGGTTACCTAGTGCCACCTTAACAAATTTGTCTAACCCGATTGCCAATATTTGCATAAAGCATTTATACTTATGGGTAAATTAGATATTGGCCTATATGAGGCCATCATCAACAGGTCAATTTCCATTCTTATGTATCATGGCTTCCCCCACATCTCTGGTATCTTGCTTCCTTCCAGTACACTGTTAAATAAAATTAGCCACTTAATAATCTTCTCTTTTGCTGTTCCCAAAATTAAATTGGTAGGCCATTGCTCTCTATTGACTTGCTTTGTAATTTTTATTGCAGACCACCTAAATGACTTGCCTCATTATCCTTGTTAATTCTTTTCTCTCCTTATCCCTTATCCTTTGCATCTGTGGTATTTCATATTCTTTCACTTCTCTACTTTCTAACTGTTCCTTCTCTCTGCTGTATAACTCTGTAGTAGGTCCTAAATTCTGATAGTATTTCTCCTAAGTTCCTTACAATTCCTTTTCCAGTTGTCTGTATTCTTATATTCCATTTTGTTCTATATTCTCCTATCTTCCCATTCCTGTAGTTTGTTTAAAATTCTCTCCCAATTTACCTCTTTCTTCTATCTTTCCTCCT
Source organism: Protopterus annectens (assembly GCF_019279795.1). Lineage (NCBI taxonomy): Eukaryota > Metazoa > Chordata > Ceratodontiformes > Protopteridae > Protopterus > Protopterus annectens. The sequence continues at coordinate 188,342,693 of NC_056740.1, forward strand.
CCTATTCTTCATGTCTTCTAGTACTGGCCTCAGCCTTTTCTCTTTTGCATTCCTGTGTCTATCTTTCTGCTGTTCCTGCTTTTACCTCATCTCATTTATGTTTCCCTTCCTTTTGTTCTTTCTTGCAAATAGGTCAGCAGCCTCCAATGTCTCTAATTTACTCTTTCCTTCAACATCTGTGATACTATTTTTAATGCTGCATGGTCTGAGAGAACATTTCTATACAACTAGTATGTATAAGCTTGCTTCTTCCCTCTTATTCTTACTTTCATTCCATATAACTATCAAGCCTATCTCTTTTGTATAGTCTTTAAAAAACATTCCCTCTCATCAATTTTCTTGGTCCTTCACTTGTATCCTCTCTGTTGTGAGATTCCAGTCCCCCACCACCAAGCCTAATCCCTCATGGAAGTTAACTATTTCAACTAAAATCTCCTTTAGCACTTTACATTTGCATGTGGCAGTATACAGATACTTAGTGTCAGTTTCTTCCCTCCAGCCGTCCTTTCATTCCAGTATACCTTCCTTTCCTATCTTCCAGTTTCCTTTACATTTCCAGCAAAGAGTTTTCCTAATACTGCTCCCTTTTACTTTTTTCATGTTCCATGATATGCTTGCTGACACTTTGTATCCCCTTCCCTTTAATTTTTCTTCCTGACTGAGATGTGTCTCTTCCATTGCCACCACCATTTGTTTGTTTTGTTTCCTTATATCCAATATTCCCTCCTTTCTCATCTTATTTCCTAACCCATTTACGTTTAATAATATTAAGTACAAAGCCTCACATTTATTTTCAAATCTTTTTCTTGCTTCTAACCTTTTTTCTTCATTTTCTTTCCTCCTATCTTCCTGTTCTCTTATTCTTCCCCTCTCATTTTCCTCCTTTTCAATTTCACCGTTTCTCTCTTCCTGCCAACTATATACACACACACATACATTCATTTCCTTCTTCCCGTTTTAGCGTATAGGATCTGTTACCGAGTACGACTTGCCCCCCAACCTCCATTTGTGTCATAACTACGACAGTACGTCTCTTGCACATTAGCTGTCAAGTGTCCATAACCCTTTTTTGCTTTAATCTACCCTTTTTTGCCACTTAATGTTTTCCTTCCTTCATATGGTCAGTTCATATTTCTTCCTTTTATCTTACAATTCATGTTTTTCTCCTTTCCTTTCCCCTTTCCCATACCCAAACAGCATACACTTGAAGGAAATAAGGCTCAGCTCCTGGATATATCCAAAACTTTTAATAGTCCACAAAGAGGTCACACTTTAACGCAAATACATAAAAAATACGTTTTCGTTTCACACGACTTCTTCAGAAAGCAGGAATCAGTATACTACTACAATAGATACATCCTCCTTTTATACTCCTGGTATACTAAATCAATTATACAATAATTCACTTAAACAATTGATTATAATCTAAAAGTGATACAAAGCATTAACATTACTAAAAAGACAAACAACCAAAGGAGACTTGAGACAGTCACATCCATTCATATAAAAACAACTATTAAATCACCTTAAATAAACTTTCTTAGAAACAACTTTTAAAAACCTTTTATTAAAAAATACATATATATAAATATATATCTTAAGGCTTCCCTTATTCACTAATCAAATTCTAACAAAAACATCCATAGGTTAATTAGCACCATCTGGTGTTGTATGCAAAAATATACATGAAAAAATACGTACATGAAACCCCAATAAGATAGGAACCATAATATCTATTTTAAAAATAATTACTATATATATTGCAATAGACCTTTTTAAAATATTTAAATATTTAAATAAATAATATACAAAGGAATATATATAATAAAATATATATAATAGATAGATATAATAAATATATGAAATAGCTATAATATTGCACATACAATTAAATATTGGAAATTATTAAAAATTAATGTTATTCTTATTACTTAATGTTAATTAATTACATATATCTCAGGAATTGTAGTATCAAAAAATGTATAGTAATCAATAATATAAATATATATATATATATCTATATATATATATATATATATATATATATACATATATATATAATAAAGTGCATAATCAAAGGTGGGAAGTATTAACCCATAGCCTAAACCTTAAAGTTTGGCTGCTCTCATTTTCAACACAGGGGCTATAGAAATTATATCATTGAGGCCTGGGAACTTGTTGGCTTCTAATAGTAATTGCCACACCAATTCTTTATACTCGATTGACGTCTTCCATGGGCCTCCTCTGATATCCTTTTGTACAACCTCAAGCACAAAGAAACTAAATATTGCTGTCTGACAATTTACTTTATGTCTAAAAAGGGCATTGTTGGCACAATTTGTCCTAATTTCATAATTGTGTTCGTAGATTCTGTTCTTAAGTTTCCTTTCAGATTTTCCTACATAGAAAGCTTCACATTTCTTACACAAGGCAATATATACAATTCCACTAGTTTCACAATTAGCGAAGGACTTACTCTCAATCACCATATCTCTACTTTGTATGAAAATAGCATTTTTTGTTAAAATAAAAGGACATTGCGAACACCTCCCACACTTATATGTGCCTACCTTACCATTTTTAACTACCCTTGGTTCCACCTTTATCTTCAATTAATGTCTTTAGGCACCTGCCTTTACGGTAGGTGCATTTTAAGGGTTGCTGAAACAATATCTTCAGGTCAGACAAGTCACCAAATCTTTTCCATTCATCTTCTAGCATTTTCCTAATCTTCACTGCTTAGCCACTATAATCGATGACAAAATTGCCATCCATTTCATACCTATCTCCTCCCACCTTAATATCCCATCCATTAACTAGGCCTAAAATAGGTTTAAATTTATGATCCCTACATCCCTTAACTTCATCTTCTATCTTAGTAATAAGTTCTAAAGGATAATTTCTTTCAACAAACATTTTATGCAACAATGCACATTCCTCCTGAAAATCAAAGTACCTAGATGTCATTCTACTGGCTCGTACATACTGTCCTTTTACCACACCCTTTTTCTGGTGGTAAGGGTGGGAACTATTGTAGGACAAATAAGAATTAGAAAATGTTTCTTTTCTAAAAATTTTGGAGAAAAAACCTGTTTCACATTTTCCAATATATACATCCAAATACTAAAGGGCTACTTTATCCATCTGATACGTGAATTTCAAAAAATCTGTGGACTGAGAAATATTTTGGAAAAATGCTTTGAATTCATCTTCTGTCCCATTCCATAAGAAGCACATATCATCTAAAAAACATTTATATAGTTTCCAACAATGATTAAATGGGGAATTAATAATAAATTTCTCATCCCATGCTGATAAAATAATGTTTGTATAAGTGGGGGCACATCTGGCCCCCATAGCAACACCTTGTATCTGCTTAAAAAATTCACCTTCATAGTGTATAAAATTATTGGTAAGAACAAGGTCCATCAAGGTGAGAATTAAATAAAAGTCATTGTTATTAAATTATCCATAATTGACAAGTGCTTCTTCGAACCACCTCATACCCTCACAGTATGGAACAGAGGAAAACAAATCCACAATATTTATGGTAATAAAAATGATATCTTCCTCAAACATATCAGGGGTTACATTAGTAAGTAAAGCCCATGAATCTTTCACAACACCATTCCCTGCCATGGACAAATTTTTCAGTTTTATATCAAGCCACTTTTCCAAGGGGGCTGTCACTGAATTTGCTGAGGCCACAATTGGTCTCAAAGGTGGGTTATTAGTATCCTTGTGCACTTTAGGCACTCCAAAGATTGTAGGGATCGTAGGTTTCTCCACTTTCAAATAATTATAAGTGGGAGGATCAATAGAACCCTCTAATAACAAATCCTTCAATACCATAGAGATCTTCCTATTTCCAATATTTATTTCATTTATAGATGCTCTAACATATTTTATTTCATTTTCCAAAAGTTCCATCATCTTAGCTTCATAGAACATTTGGTCCATTATAACAGTTCCCCCTCCTTTGTCTGGTTTAGATACTCTAATATTAGGATCATTACTTAATTTTCTTAATAAGATATTTTCTTCCTTAGTCAAATTATAAACTATTTTATTCTTGGACAGTTCTGATCTAATTTTTCTTTCCATAAGGGCCTCAAAATTTTTAAGCTGGGGATGTAAAGGGGGATTAAATGTACTTTTTCTTCTTAAATCCGTATTCATATTAACAGGGCGTTGCCCCTGAAATAGGATTTCAAAATTTTTCTTTCTTAGAAATAATTTTAAATCTATCAAAATTCTAGTTAGATCTGCTTTCCTGTTAGGGACAAATTTGAAACCCTTAGAAAATAAAGAAAAACAAGTTTCATCAATGTCCAAATGGCTATAATTGAAAATATTATAACCATTATACTTCCAAACACATCCATCAACACTAATAGGGTTAAAGTGAGTACTTACATCAGGACTGGGTTGTACTCTAACTACCAATGTTTCTGTCCTTTGTTGTAATTCTGATTGAAATATGTCCTTGTCGACCCCCCCTCCCCCCATTCTGGTGTTTTTTTTGAAAATTATTATTTTGTTGATAATTCCTAATCCTTTCAGACCTTCTTAATGGGGGAAACAGCATAATCATCAACATCAATGAAAATATCATTATCACCTGCTATTTCCCTCCTAGGTGGTTCATTTTCATACCAATTAAAATTCCTGGAATTGTAAGGCCTAGGTTTGGGATAACTAACATTATCTTTATATTCTTGTATGTCCCTATCCAGTTTTTTGCACTTTCTCTCATACACATTCCCAATACTGTTTTCAATCCTTCTTAACATATCATGATAATTTTTTCTAAAAAAAGTAAGTCCTTTGTAATTCTAGAATTAATCTCTTCAATTCTACCTTGCAACATCCCCATTTCCCTTTCATTCTCTCGAATTAAAGCTTTTAAAATATCTAAGCCACATTTATCAAAAATAATTAGCAATTCCTTGTGTAGCTCACCCCCTTCTTTCACCTTGTTTGGATATTTACAAATTCTTAGTCCTTTAGGGACTATATCCAAACTAAGGCATTCTTTCAAGTACACATTCTCCAATTCAATATTTTTAAATTTAAACAACATTTTGTCCAATTTTTTAACATTGGACTCATAAGTAAGATTACTGTCACTTACATTCACCAAATGCACTTTCCTTTCCCATACCCCCCCCCTTCTTCACTAAATATCTTTTTTCTGTCAGTTCTCCAGTCCCTCAAGATGGAGCACACAATCTCATTTCTATGTCCATTTTAACTATTTCTGTAGTTACCCTCATCTAATCCAGAGTGCCAATGATTTTCTTTTGAACATATTTTGCTTTAATCCCCTTTGTTTTTCTCTTGTCCTTTTATATTTTCCTTTTTTCAGGCATGCTTTGTCCATTTCTCCACTCTTCTTGCCCATCCTTTTTTTCAACATATGTGCTGCAGATCTGGCAGCTCTGACAAGTGTCAGAAGGGCTGGTGCTCTTCGAAATTGTGTGTGTAAAAAATGCTTTTTATTTAAATCAGTATCCACAAAACAACTACTGTTGTCCATTGTCCAAATGCATACAAAGTGTTATTATCTTGTGGCGGCTCATGGCATCGGACTGCTGGGCTGCAACCCCCCTGTCCCAGCTTTCTCCAAAAAGTAAAACGTTTCATTAAACTTTACATACTAGTAGCAGTTTGAACTGCAAGCTAGTGTGCAAGCATGGAAAGTTGAATGCAATTCTCTCGCATGCGTACTTGAGTGCCACTTATAAAAAAAACAACTTTTTTTTGTTTCTAGACTGTCTGGATTGGGAAGACCGCAGGCGTCAGTGAAGATGTCCAGAAGTCATTGTGGTTTTAACTGCAAGAAGAAGGAAGCTGATGGGAGTCAGGACTGTGAAGTCAGTAGCCTGTCACGTAATCGGAGTATGTGATGTGGCGGCTTAATCCCGTTACTCTTGTGTTCTCTTCCCATGCTTTAGTTGCAAGGGGGAGAACGAGAGAATGGAGAGATGAGTGAACAGACAGAAAATCACCAATCTGATTGAAGATTAATGTTTAAACTCTAAGGAAAGTTCTCAGTTTTATTTCCTGGCAGGGTCAACCAGATACTTTCTGTATTTATTTATTTTCCTGCCAGGGCCAACCAGATACTTTCTACATTTTTTCCTGGCAGGGTCAACCAGATACTTTCTGTATTTATTTATTTTTTCTGACAGGGTTGACCAGATACTTGTGAAATCTTGGTGCAGTCTCCTATATAAATTATCTTTCTGACATCCTGGGCCTGTAGGCTGGTTGGGTCAACCAGATAGTAGAAGGCAGAATCTGCAGTGAGCTGTGAGTTTTGGGGGGGCTGTTTGGGATGTTTTTCCTAACAATATCATGGCATGTTCAAACAGATACCTGATAATATAATATTAAATATTGATTGTTCTCAGATTTATTTTAATCTATTTTCCCTGTTTTTCTTAAAAATTTCAATATCCAGCATTAGTTAGTGAAAATAGGCTGGTGGTTCTGATGGTGTCAGAGTAATTCTTGTCCCAGTCTGCCCCTGTGTCTGACATATCCCTTTTCAACCCTTCCCTGTCTTATTTCATGTTTTCTCAATTCTATTTTTCAATGGTCTTCTCAATCGCCCTCGTCTTCTGCCCTCCCCTTTAAATCTTTGTTGGAGCCTACATGCTTCCCTTTCTCATGCTGCATTCTACATCAATACACCTTTACCCTCTCATATCTTATCCCAATTCTATTCAGCCTTTTTTTTTTTTTTTTTACTAACTCATCATGCTGTGCATCTAAATAGAGAATTGTACCATTCTACTCTTTGCAAAATGGGAAAAAAATACTGTTCATCTTAGCATTTCTCTTTAATGACTTTCCCTTCCCTTTTAGTTGTGTTATATCACTGCCATTTCTTTCCACCCTATTACTTTTAAACAAATTCGATTTTAACCAAGTTTCCAACCCTTTCATTAAATTATATTTCTCTTTCCTGGGCCTTCCAGCACCTGCTCCCACTACTTTACTTCTATTAAACGCACAGCTCCCACTCACCTTTTTTTCAGATCACTGGTTACAAATATAAAGTCATGTGCTTTGTTTGCGCATGAAATTTTACAAGTCTTATCACCCTTCTATTAGATTACAATATCTCTCATCTAGCCTTCTTAAACACATGAATGCATTTCATTTGTCCATATCTAGATGTAATTCAATTTTCAATAATGCCTTCCATTCTCTCTACCATTTTCATTTCCTTGACTCATAGGAGTAATTTGGTAGACAACTACTCTCTTTTCTGCTATCAGTTTTGTCCTTGGTTCCCACACCTCCTTCAGTATCCTTACGATTTCATAGAAAAGGAACCACACCATTACTGGCCTTGATTACCTCTTATGTCATCTCTGGCTCTCCATGCTGTCCTCTGTGGGCATTCTATTACAACCTCCCAGCCCTACCCACTTTCCACATGGCTTTCTTAAATTTCTTTTGCAGTCAGTTCCTTCCCATTTTTCTAGTATATCACTAAATTTTATGTTTTGTTTTATCATCTCCCTCTATACTCTGGATCAATTTGTTTTTTTTTTTTTCAGCACACTCCATCTTGGTTTCCATCCAAGAATAACCTTTTAAACGTACTTGTTCAAACTGTAAATTTATCTGACTGGATAACCTAAGTGGCTTGTCCAATTCTTCTAGTTTCTCCCTACAAAACTGATGCAAGGTTAAAAAAAAAAAATAAAAAATAACTGACAATGCTTTCTTACATATTTTCCATATTTCAAAACCTCTTATCTATTACCAAAGGGGAATGGTCCGAGATGGCCTTGGGTAGAACATTTATTTAATTGGACTACCATATATATAAATGCTCCTATAATGGGGAAAAAAATCTGTCTGCTCTAAAACTACACTTTTACTTCAGGTAGAAACAGGAGAACTGTGGTATGGACTAGTTAATTTTGGCCACATCTGGTAATCCAAAGTGCTTCATTTATGTTGGGCGTTGCCCTTAAGATTGTGGACATAGCTGAAAAATGCCTTATGGTTATCCTTAGCTTTGGAGGCCATTTTTACCTCAAAGTCTGCTTTCACAGAGTTGACTAATTCCCTGATTTGCTTGTTTTGACTAATGAGGGATTGATTGCTCTGTTGTACACATTCTCTCTTACTTCTCAATAGGATTTTTTTTTTTTTTTGTTGTACAACCTATTAATACCAGGGGTCCATCAAGGTGGCTTGTTTCTGCGGTCTGACCTGGGTTTAATTTGGTCTGGTACTGTTGTTTCTATGCAGTTTATATGTTCATACAGGGCTTTTGTACATGCATCTGCATAGGTTTTCTGGATTTGGGGTACCTTGGAAACTAGCTAAGCCGTCCCTTAATAGGGGGTAATTTACCTTAGAGAAGTTCTTAAAGTTTTTGGGTTTAGGTGGGGGGACTAGTTTTACCTTTATTTCAAGGGCGACTGCTTTGTGATCTGATCTTATAGCGAGGCCAAAACACAGGGTTGGGGGGGGGGGGTGTAGCACTCTCCCATATTTGTGAGTACCAGATCTAGGATATCTGTTCTCCTAGTGGGAGTGCAGACTAGCTACTCCAGGGCATTTGAATTTACAAAGTCAAGAAATCTTTAGGCCATGAGTATAGTATTGGGCTGGATGGTGAGTGAATTTAGCAACTTCAGGTACCATGCTTGGGTTTCCTGTTTCATAGTGGGGGAACTGTAGCTAACAAGAATATGGTAATGGATTTTTCCCATGGTTAGTTGGATGGATTAGCTCAAGCATGTCATATTGTTTAACCAGCCTTGAGGTGTCCTTTAAGTAGATAGATACACCTCCACATTTTGCTCTTTCCTGTTCAGTGGGTGGTCAGAATGTATGAAAGACATAGCTATGTACTGCCTGAGTGCTTTCCATGGCTTTGAACCATGTTTCAGTAACTGCACAAATGTCAGACTTCTCCAGGGAGAGGAGAGCTTCCAGGGAAGCACAGTTTCTTGTTGAGGCTCCCAGCACTGAGCAGTAACACCTTTAGTTTGTCCTGAGTAGGTTTTACATTGGAAGGTTTGTTTATTTAGCAATGCCTAAAAAAGGCAGGGGATCAGTGTTGTGTGTCATCAATACCTGTGCTTCTTGATGCTGCTGTTCCTTCATAAGCTTGAATGGAACAGAGTTTAGCAGTACTCTCTCTTAATGCAATCATACACTTTCCTGGTTTGCAGAGCTAGACACCTTATCCTGACTAGGATTTACTCAAGCCTCCATAAGATGGTTTGGGTACATACTTTCTAATTTGACATCTGCAGCCATTGCATAAAGTTTTAAAGCTGGTCAGAAAGTGTAGCCCCAGGCAAACAGGATAACAAAACTGAAATTTTAAGCCATTTTTCTTATACAGACAAATAACTTCAGCAATTTTCCTGACTGCTTAGAGGACTACTTCTTTTAATGTACAAGATTCGAATTTAACTATGACTGGCCTTAATGTCCTGGACTCGATATTCCCAGGTTGAAAGATTCTGTAGTCCCTTTCCAGTGAGAGTTCTGATAGAGGAGTCCATGTATGCAGTAAACTTAAGACAATCTCACCTTTGAGGGGATTTTGTTAAAGTTGAGGCTGTCCCTCTGTGAACTGGCAAGAACAACCAGTTTATCCTGGAGTTCCTCATATTTAGCCTCAAGTTCAGCACAGACCAGCTTTGTAGTAGACAGCCTTTTACTTCCAGCACTTGGAAAGTGTCGGCACAATTTTCCAGGATGGAATCCTTCTTCTCATAACCTCTTATAAGATTTAGCATAGTTTTCCAGGTTACTGTTTATTTTTAGGTCCCAGAATAGATTCCATTGATCTGGTCATCGCCAGCTGCCATTTCATTTCCAAGGTTGCAGGGCGGCCACATCTGATCAGCAAGGAATTTGCCATGTACTTTTTCAATCTTGAGGATTTCAAAACTTTTATACTGGCCCTTTTGTTCCATTTTACTGCTGGCATTTTTTGGGAGGTATGCAGTATTCCTGACAGAGTACTCTGTGGCAAATTTTTAAAGTCTTCCAACTCTTTACACTCGGAGAATATACGATTCCAGGTACCTCTTTATTCCCCATTACACCTCCAATATTTGCCATCCAGAGGAGAAAAAAAATCTTTGGAGTCTGCTTGGGGTGCAAACACGTCCAGGTAAAAATTCCTAAATCTTCTAAATTTTGTTGCAAATTTGGGAGTCATAAACATGTCCTCTCATTGTTCTTTTGCGAATTGCTTATCTAATCTCTCTTCCCAATCCTTTCTGACCTCCTCTTGATTCCTATAGTTATTGTGCAATATTGTATATGCCCTACAAAACTATCCCCTTTTTAAAAGCAGCTTTTCTTCTAGAGTCAACTAAAAATCAACCAGTGCAGGTCTTTCATTTAGGATTCCTCCATCCCTTTCTCTGTCTATACTCGATACCAATTCCTGTTTGGGAAGGCAATATCTAGCCTGCAGTCCAAATGCCTTCTTGGCCTCTTCCCATTCTATTACCTTTCCCTTTCTATTTGTTTCCAGTACCTTGATGCCTGTGCTAACCCCCTATTGCCTTTTCTCCGTACCCCTAATTGCAGTTATACCTATCAGCAGAATTCTCCATTCTTGTGTTGGCTTAGGTCTTAGTAGAGTTTCTACTACTTTATGAATATATTTTGCATGACTGTTATACTCCTTAAGGATCTGCATCCAAAATTCCACTCTTTCCTTATTTCTTGAATTATACCCCCTCCCCCAAAATCATCACTCATTTCCACTTTGAATTATAGCTTTCTGCTTGTGTATAAGAGCATAAACTGTGTAAGTCTAAAATATCCCTTTAAATCAGGTAATCCTAAACCTTGCTCTTCTGGAAGGCTCAACTTTTCCCACGTGAGTCTTGCTCTCTTTCTCTCCCAGAAAAAAAATCCTTCAGCTCTACTACTATCCACAACTTCTCCTCTGTTTGATAAAAATATGCCCTAATCTGTGTATAAAACTTAAGCGACAAAAACATTTTTACTGCTTGTACTTTGCTGTTCATAGGCAAGGGCTTTCAGTTTCTTAGTTTTTGGACTATAAACAATTAACCTTTGCCCACAAAATCCTGCATCAACCGGAAAAAATCCCTGCTCTCCATAATCTTATACCACCATACACCACTTCTAGAACCCTTCGCTCCAGTAATAAATTCCTTTTACAAACCATCAAAGTTAACAACTCAGCTGGGGAATCTTGTTTCTTAAACATTATCCCTAAAATATGGAATAAACGTCCAACCCCTATCACCTCTGACTGCTCCACAGTTCAATTTAAAAAGCTCCTATCTACTTACTTAGCAGAAGCCTTGTTCTGTTCTTGCAATTCTCCTGGATAACTTTAACCTCAATATAGGTAACCACATCCTGTTCACTGGGTACTATTTTACTCAAATCTATGCACTCCCTTCTATTGTAACTTGCTTTTCCTCATTATTTAAATATTTATACTTCTATCACATATATGTTAAAGTAACATGTAAAGACCTGTATTGCTCACCATTGTACTGCTGCTAATTAAATGCTACTAGGATTTTTTTGTGTGTATTGTAACCTTTGCAGTGTTTTGCATTTGCTGTTGCTGAAGCTTTTCTTCCCAGGCCTCCCCTGAAAAAGGACCTTTATCCAGTCAGACTTTCCTGGTAAACAAATGTAAAATAAATAAATAAATAAATAAATAAATAATCTTTTGTTTAGTCTCTTCCCATATAGATAGAAACACTTGAACTCCAAAGAAAAACTCGGCAACCTGTGCTAAAAGCTACAGTCCTTTATTCCAAATGAAGCGCTTTTCGTCCAAATCCAATCGCTGAACTTCTTCAGATAAATGAAACATTAATTAGTGATGTTTAAATAGTGATAAGAATTAGTCAGCTGACATCCAAACATAAAATTTAAAGCAATACTAGCCATTCAACAGATAAAATCGTTTACCACAATAATTTATACAGACATCTATATTATTAGATTAAAACACAAACCAGCCTTTTTGAAACTAAATGCAAGTTATTAAGGTATATTAAATCATAAAAGCTATCTATATTAGTATTTATGTATATTGTTCCATATTATTTCTCCCCAACAGCAGCAACACATATTACAACTCATAAATGTGTAAATTCTACTTCTCATAATAAAACCATTTTCATGTTTAGAACATTTTATGACTCACAAATATATTACCTACATAGACTCTTTATTTTAAGTACTGGCATAATTGAAATCATGTCATTCAAACCAGGGTCATTATATGCATATAAACATATTTGCCATATTAATTCCAACTTTTCAAGATCAATTTCAGACAACCCCCCCCCCCTCATATTTGTTGGAATTTGGTCAAGAACCCAAAATTTAAATTCATGTCCAGGATGTTCTTGAATATGCTTAGCTAATGCACTATCTTGATTAGATTTTCTAATACTATATATATGGTCGTATATTCTCTCAGTCTCCATTTTGTTTTACCAATATAAAACGTAGGACAGAGTTGGCACTTGGCTAAATATATGACCATTTCAGAGTTACAATTATATTTACCTCTGCTATATAATACTTTTGTATCATACATAGTAATAGATGTTTCAACGTGAATGTAATTGTAATAAGGGCAGCCCAAACATTGTTGCATGCCCTTATATTTAAGAGACTTATTTTGTATAGTATCAAAAATATTCTTGACGTTCTGATCTCTTCTTGTTGTAAAATACGGAGTTGGTCCTAATTTTTCTAATAATTCCTTATCTTGCGTAATAGTATTCCAGTTTTTACATACTATCTTCTTAATATATTGGAAATCCATATTGAATGTAACAAAATTTACATTTATATTAACAGATCTATTATCATTAAATAGTGTTTCCTGAATCATATCCAATGAATTATTAATATTAGCCTCTGTTATTATGTTGTTCATTCTATTATTATCAAGAATGGGTTTATACATTCCACTAATCCTTTTATCAACCACTTCCACTATAATTTTATCTAAAAAACCTTCAGGATATGCTCTTCTAATAAACATTTGTCTTAGTAATTCACATTGAGATAAAAATTCATCCTCTCTAGTAATCATGCGTGCTGCCCTCACCAACTGTCCTTTTACTACCGATTTTTTCTGATGGAAAGGGTGCGCGCTCGAGAAGTGGAGAAAAGTATTAGAATAGGAGGGTTTTCTGTATATTTTTGCTTCAAACTTTTTATCAATGTCATTTGTAACCAATAATATATCTAAGTAGGCTATTTCTTTTTCATGAAAATTATATGCAAATTCCAAAAATTCAGTAGTCTGATTAAAATAATCTACCAGAAGTTTAGCTTGGTCCTTATCACCTTTAAATAGGATTAATATATCATCCAGAAATCTGGTAAAATATGCTATCTGTGGCTTAATATGATCTTTACTAAATACATAAGTATGTTCCCAGTAATTCATTACTAAATTAGCAAAACTTGAGCCACATGGAGATCCCATGGCCACACCTTTTATTTGATGATGAAAATTGTTTTTGAAATAAATGTAATTGTGTGATAATACAATATCTAAGAGTTCTTCTATCAATGATATTTTTGTTGGTGAAGCACCCTTAACTCATAAGATTAAGAGAAACCCACTCAATACCTAAATCTTGAGGTATTGATGTATATAAATCTCTTACATCAATTGTAAGAAAATTACATTCATCATCAAATTGTATATCATTCATCTTCTCCAAAAATGACCACGAGTCTTTGCATATTCCTACCTCCTTGGTTACATATTTCTTAAGAATTGAATCAATAACCTTTGCACATGCATAAGTTGCAGAGTTTCTGTCATCTACAATAGGTCTAAGGGGGGATCAAATAGATCTTTATGAATTTTAGGGACTCCAAAAATCATGGGAGCTATAGGTGCAAGCATAACCATATAGTTATACATATTTAAATTGATTCTCCCTTCAATGAATAAATCATTAATATATATTTTAATTCTCTGATTAGCTTGATTATATTCGTTGAGTGATGCTTTAGAATAGGAATCAGTTGCTAACAAAGCTTCTATTTTGTTCTCATAATCTATTGGGTCCATAAATACCAATCCACCCCCTTGTCAGGTTTCATAATTCTGACATTAGACTGTAACAAAAAGTCAATACATTCCTGTTCATAAATTCCCTTCTGATAATAAAACTCTTCTCCATACATTAAGACATCTGAAATCCAATTCACATACTTTTTCAAAAATGTGCAATAAGTTGTGCAATGGTGGATTAAAGGTGCTAGGAATTCTATACTAGTCTGTATAAGGTCTGTCTATATTAACCAACAATAATTGTAGGTTTAATTTTCTTACATACAATTTAAGATTTATTATATGGTTTGTGATATTTGTCCCTCTTGATGGTATAAAAGTAAGGCCTTTAGCCAATACATTTACCAAGTCCATATGAACATTAACAGAAGAGAAGTTATAGACGGAAAAATCACCTTCAGAATTCCTGATAACTGAAAGATTATGTCCAAGATTGTCAGTTATCTCCACTTGTTGTGCTTCTTCCATTGGTTCCATCTGTTCTGTACTCTCCCCCTCTGAAAACCCTGTTGATTATTAGACCACTGGTTATTATTTGTCCTACCATTGCTTCCTTTAAGATTAGTGTTCTGGTTCTGTAACCGTTCGCTTCTACGTGGGCCCAAGTCATTAGATAAATCTACTGGAGAAGCAGTTAATGGGGGGTTGATATTATTATGCTGATTGATGGATTCCATAGGTGCATGATCCATATTAATTTCCCTCCTATTTACCGCTTGTTGTTCAAATGGTTGAATATTGGCCTGATTATTTACATATTGAAATGTAGAGGCAACAGTACTGTCTTTAATTTTCCATCGTTGTGCTGGAGATGGACAAGGATAAGCGGTACCACTTTGATATTGTAAACGGTCCCGCTCCAATTTTTTACATTTAATCACCTTAGCTTTAATCAAATAAGAGTCTATTGTTTGAAAGATACGAATATATTCATATTTGTATCTTTCGAAGTCTGGATGTGACCTAATTTTAGCATCCAGCAACATACTTTCATCATTCAATTCATCAACCAATATGTTATAATTCTTGCTCATTATATCAAGCAGTTCCAAACCCTGTTTATTAAATAATTTAACAAGGTCCTTATGAAATTGGTATTGTGGAACAAGCTCTGTTGGATATTGGCAAATACGTAAACCTTTAGGTACCAACTGTAAACGGATGCATTCCGAAAAATATTCAATCTCAAGTTTTAATTTTTTGTATTTAAGCAGAACATGATCGAAATTACTTAATAAATTAGAAATATTGACTTCATCCCTAGCCGGATTCCCATTACTAACTGTACAGTTGTTAGCGTACATACCCATAGGTGAAGTAAGCCAGTCCTTAAGATTCGGGATACCAATAAGCCCTGGGATTGTCGAATTCTGCAATATGTCTGCTGTTCTACCGATATTAATTCTGCCATCATGTACATCATCCTGACCGCTAACATTCAAATTGGCTTGGTCGTCAATATTGTTGCCCTGTCCATTTGGTATCGAAAAAGAGGTAGCTGATGTTCCTGAATTAGTTGGTGTCACTAAACGCTGGCCAGAAAGGCTGCCAGTTTCTGCTTGTTGGTTTGCTATTACCAAACCGGAAACAGCAGATGTGCTCCTCAAAGATATACCGGATACTTGCTGCTGCTGTTGCTGATCGGAATGCTTAATATGCATAGTACGAAGCAAATCCACTTTATCCGAAAGTTTTTTAACTTGCTGAGATAAGGCATACACAATGCCCGATAGCGTATTTTCTTCTTCAATTTCATTTTCCAATAAAGGGAACAGTTCTGATGCAGCACTTAGCTGGTTGGTTGCCATAAAACCGAACTAATAACAAAACAAAACAGATAGAGACACTTGAACTCCAAAGAAAAACTCTGCAACCTGTGCTAAAAGCTACAGTCCTTTATTCCAAATGAAGCACTTTTCGTCCAAATCCAATTGTTGAACTTCTTCAGATAAATTAAACATTAATTAGTGATGTTTAAATAGTGATAAGAATTAGTCAGCTGACATCCAAACAAAATTTAAAGCTATACTAGCCATTCAACAGATAAAATCGTTTACCACAATAATTTATACAGACGTCTATATTATTAGATTAAAACACAAACCAGCCTTTCTTTTGAAACTAAATTCAAGTTATTAAGGTACATTAAATCATAAAAGCTATCTATATTAGTATTTATGCATATTGTTCCATATTATTTCTAACAGCAGCAACACATATTACAACTCATAAGTGTGTAAACTCTACTTCTCATAATAAAACCATGTTTAGAACATTTTATGACTCACAAATATATTACCTACATAGACTCTTTATTTTAAGTACTGGCATAATTGAAATCATGTCATTCAAACCAGGGTCATTATATGCATATAAACGTATTTGCCATATTAATTCCAACTTTTCAAGTTCAAATTCAGATGCCCCCCCCCCATATTTGTTGGAATTTGGTCAAGAACCCAAAATTTAAATTCATGTCCAGGATGTTCTTGAATATGCTTAGCTAATGCACTATCTTGATTAGATTTTCTAGTACTATATATATGGTCGTATATTCTGTCTCTCAGTCTCTGTTTTGTTTTACCAATATAAAACTTAGGACAGAGTTGGCACTTAGCTAAATATATGACCATTTTAGAGTTACAATTATATTTACCTCTGCTATATAATACTTTTGTATCATACATAGTAATAGATGTTCCAATGTGAATGTATAATGGTTTTATTATGAGAAGTAGAATTTACACATTTATGAGTTGCAATATGTGTTGCTGCTGTTAGGGAGAAATAATATGGAA